>NW_027285204.1:40000-65000 GCF_040894005.1 Engystomops pustulosus | reverse complement strand
CTTCCATTTTAGACCCGATCAGGGGATTGGTCAGCCCAGCCCTGGGGTAAGAAGAGGGGTTGGGGTCGGTTCGGCTTCGGGTGCCCCGCTCGGCCAAAGGTTCCCCTCGCTTTGGAAGCACGCGAGGTCGCGGAGGGTGTCGGGGTTATTTTTTCGGCTCCCTGGCTTCGCGGGAGCGGCCTTCGGCTAGGGCCGAGGCCGTCCGGCCCGCGCAGATTTGGACCGGGGTCCGGGGCGAGTACCTGCCTCTCTCACGAAGGGAGTGTCACCGGTAAGAAGCCTCTTCCCACGTCTGCTTGCCGACTTACGCTCGCCCCGACGAGAGGCCCAACCGAAAGAGTGGAAAGGGGCAGAGATTTCCAGGGTCGCCCCACCAGGGATGCAATACCCCAGTGCAGACTGTCGGCCCTGCCCCGAACCTACTCGGTGGTTTGAAGGTTAACCTCTTGGGGAAAAGCAGCGATTCGCCTCGCGGTGCGTGCCTCCGCGGATCTAAACCCCCTCGATCGATGTGGGGCCAGAGGACCCCTTTTCCCCGTACGAAACGGCCGGCTCACCATGGGCTCGACATCCGTGGGTCGGAGAGTTGAGCGCTTACGCGCGGCGGGACCTTATAACCTGCAGCGGCTGAGGAGCGAAGATTTCCAGGGTGGGCCCCCGGGGATGCCATACCCCGAGCAGCCAGTCGGCCCCGCTCCTAGCGCGCTGACGAGCAATGGAGTCTTCCCCGCGGCAGCCACCGCCCTCGCCTCGCCGTCGGTCGATGAAGAGCCGAGTTCGCCCTCCTCCTCGGGACTCGGAAACGGCCTGGCCTTCGCCTACTCCGTCGGGCAACTGCCTTCCGCCAGCCCCTTCCCTCGAATCCCCTTCTTCCATTTTAGACCCGATCAGGGGATTGGTCAGCCCAGCCCTGGGGTAGGAAGAGGGGTTGGGGTCGGTTCGGCTTCCGGTGCCCCCGCTCGGCCAAAGGTCCCCTCGCTTTGGAAGCAGAGGGTGCCGGGGTTATTTTCGGCTTGACGCCTAGTCCGGTCCCTGCCGGTTCCCGTGGAGGCCCGCGGTCAAAACCAGCTCCCCGGCTGTCGGAGCCGGAGCCCCGCAGCCCGAGCGGACGCACCGAGTCCCTCATGTAAGGGATAGCCGCCCCTACGGAACGGCCCGGACTGGGACCAGGCACCCCCAGGCGCCGAAGGGGTGGGTCGGCCGTGTTGCCGAAGCTTAGCCGGCGCTGATGACCGCAGCCCCTAACGATGCCCACAGGCGGGGGAGCCAAGGAGAGCACTAGGAAGACGTGGCGGGGTCGGACGGCTCAATTTCCAGGGTGGGACCCCGGGGGTTCAGTACCCCCGGGCATCCGGTCGGTTTCGCCGGCGCGACCCCAAGCCTTCCACGGCCCCCTTCGTGGGTGCAGGGATACCGTGCAGGGTGCAGGCTTAGACGCCAATTCCCCAGAAGTTTTAGGGATAGGGTTTGTCCGGGCGCCACCGCGCGACAACCTCGCAAGAAGCTCTCTTCCACAAAAGCACGGGCAACGTTCGTGTGCGAGTGTTGGTCTCCCATGGTCTACCGACTCCCCCGGGCGGCCCAAGCGTTACGCCCACGGCCGGGCCCTCGAGCAGGCGCACCCCTGGTGCCTCTCGTAAGGGAAGGCTACGGTCCTCAACCCCTCGTATGGCGGGGAGGGCGCATTTGAAACGCTAAAGGACGAGCCCTGTTCGGGACCTGGCGGGGATCCGCGGATTGGCGAGAGGGATGGGTCTGCCGTTGGTCAGAGGGGGACGCACCCCTGGGACGCAGTTTGGCATTAGCGACCGATGGCCCATCTACGACCATGTACTCCGGGAGCGCCAAGGAGGACGCGGGTGGGCTTTGGGGGCAGACTCAATTTCCAGGGTCTGGGCGCCGGGGGTGCAATACCCTTAAGCGCTCATGTCGGTTTCGTCTGCCGCCCGCCTCTGGCCCGGCTCCTAGTGACGGGTGCTGTGAACGTGCGATCGTGCTTGCGGTTGAAGAGTTCAAAGGCTACCGCTGGGGATAACACGCCCGGGGAATTTAGAAACCCCCCCCTCCGCTACAATCTCTGCTTCTGCCGACTCGGAGGGGAGCCGGCCCCGGGGGCGACCGCTCCTCTCCTCTTCCGCGGCGTGCCGCGCGCTTCGCCGTCAGCAGCGGAGCGAACCTTTTCTCGGTCCGCAGCTCTTCAGGCGTAGGCGGGCAGCGCTAACAGGGTACACTGGGGACCACTCGACCGCAACCGCTCCTCCGACCGACGAGCATACCTACCGCGGATACGCCACGGTGGGTCTAAGCCTCGTCGCCGCCGCGAGGAGCAGGCGGGAGCCGTCCCTTTTCGTGCTGCGGAAATAAACCGTGGACACAGAGGTGTGTCTGCGCTCTCCGACCGGGCGGGGGGCGATTGGACTTGCCCGAGGGACACTAGGCGAGGCGCTGCCGCGGGAGCCGGAGCTCCGCGCTGGACGCTGCCGCCGCCGCCGCCGCCCCCACCCACGGTACGGTGGAGTACGCCCGTTCCATACGCTTCGTAGCAAACCTCAGCCGAAGCAGAGAGTCCTACCGCTGTGGCAGGAGCGGGGCCGTGCGAGGACCACACTGGCACCGCGCTACACAACCTTAGGCAGAGGACCACAGCCGCTCACGGGGAGCGGGGGATTGATGCGCGACCAAGACTGAGGCTAAGGAACGCTTTACCATAAACCGGCCGGGGCCAATACCCCTGACCGAGCAAAGTGCCCTGCCCCGCCGGATCGCGCTGTGTCAGATCGATCAAAAGAGCGGAGAGCCGAGACTCTACCGCTGGGAGTTTGTGGAGAACGGCCTGGCTTGCGTCCCGTCCTCCCGCCCTCGACCTCACATGGCTAGCCTCACCCGCCGGGAGCCACCCCATTGGGGACCGTAGGGCGGAGAAGGGGTCTCCGCGTCCGGAATTTACTTGTGGAGAACGGCCTGGCTTACGTCCCGTCCTCCCGCCCCTCGACCTCACATGGCTAGCCTCACCCGCCGGGCGCCACCCCATTGGGGACCGTAGGGCGGAGAAGGGGTCTCCGCGTCCGGAATTTACTTGTGGAGAACGGCCTGGCTTACGTCCCGTCCTCCCGCCCTCGACCTCACACGGCTAGCCTCACCCGCCGGGCGCCACCCCATTGGGGACCGTAGGGCGGAGAAGGGGTCTCCGCGTCCGGAAATTTACTTGTGGAGAACGGCCTGGCTTACGTCCCGTCCTCCCGCCCTCGACCTCACATGGCTAGCCTCACCCGCCGGGCGCCACCCCATTGGGGACAGTAGGGCGGAGAAGGGGTCTCCGCGTACGGAATTTCTTGTGGAGAACGGCCTGGCTTACGTCCCGTCCTCCCATGGCTAGCCTCACCCGCCGGGCGCCACCCCATTGGGGACCGTAGGGCGGAGAAGGGGTCTCCGCGTCCGGAATTTCTTGTGGAGAACGGCCTGGCTTACGTCCCGTCCTCCCGCCCTCGACCTCACATGGCTAGCCTACCCGCCGGGCGCCGCTCCATTGGGGATACGGTACGGCAAAGCGCGACGCCGCACGATGCCAACACTTTGTGCAAAAACCTGGCAGAGTCGACCAAAACCTCGCTTCTTTGACCGGTATTTTTGATGCTTTTCTCTGCCGCCGAAGGTGCACTGAGGGTCGGATCGCCCAAAATTTTTACCGGTCGTTTTGGTCTGCGGTTCTTCCGAGAGGTGCCCGCCTGACAGTTCTTTTTCAGCAGCCTCCGAAAGGCCATCCAGCGGGCAAGCCAGGGGTTGGCAGCCGCCGGCGGTGAGCCTTCCCCGGCCGGGGCAGACGGCTCCGACCGCAAAATTTTTTCGACTTTCGCCGAGGCAAAACCCCATGCACTTTTAAAGCCTGCCCGCAGCGCCGTCTCCTGTCAGACGTCCCTTGCCGCCTGCGGTGGTCCTCGCCCGGCAGAGAGAAGCCGGAGTCGCCCCCTCTCCGGTTCTTTTTCACCATTCCGGAGCTCTGAAATCTGCCGGACACCGAGTGACCGAGGACGCTTCCAGGAGGGCGGCAGCGAGAGGCAGAGTGCCACCGGTCGGGTCCGCCGGTTCTCCCACACTTTGAAAATTTTTCGCTTGTTCTGGTGGGATGGAGAGAGAGCGTGGCTTATGCGCCCTCTGCCCCGCGGTCCGCCCTGGCTGGCCTTACGCCGGTGGTTCGCCAGGCCACCGGCACCTTGTACGGCGGGGACGGCGTGGCTTATGCGCCCGTCAACCCACCTACTCGCCCCGGCTAGCCTTTTACCCGGAGGGCGCCACGCTCCGGGTACCAGTGAGCGGCACGAACCCAGTCATACCATGCCGCTCACCTCGCGCCCTCTCCGGCCTCCGCCGCGGAGACCTCCCGCTAGGACCTGCGGGGGGCGATTTCTGCCAAAATCTACAAAGTCCCCGATGTTAAGGACGTAGACTGTTGAGCGGGACCTACACACTCTTGTAGCCGATGGGGCTCGCCATTTCCCGCAGAAAATGGACCACCTCCCGCAGAGGAAACATGAAATGCCCCTTCCCGCGGGACCCGAAGGACCGCTCTGTCCGAGCAGGCCTCCAGGACCACGGCACGCAAAAGCGACTCAGTCCCGCTGGCATTACGGATCTGACTTTGTGCAAAAACCAGGCAGAGTCGACCAAAACCTCCCTTCTTTGACCGGTGTTTTTTGTTGCTTTTCTCTGCCGCCGAAGGTGCACTGAGGGTCGGATCGCCCAAAATTTTTTACCGGTCGTTTTGGTCTGCGGTTCTTCCGAGAGGTGCCCGCCTGACAGTTCTTTTTCAGCAGCTCCGAAAGGGCATCCAGCGGGCAAGCCAGGGGTTGGCAGCCGCCGGCGGTGAGCCTTCCCCGGCCGGGGCAGACAGCTCCGACCGCAAATTTTTTTCGACTTTCGCCGAGGCCAAAACCCATGCACTTTAAAGCCTGCCCGCAGCGCCGTCTCCTGGCAGACGTCCCTTGCCGCCTGCGGTGGGTCCTCGCCCGGCAGAGAGAAGCCGGTTTCGCCCTCTCACCGGTTCTTTTCACCATTCCGGAGCTCTGAAATCTGCCGGGACACCGAGTGACCGAGGACGCTTCCAGGAGGGCGGCAGCGAGAGGCAGAGTGCCACCGGTCGGGTCCCCGGTTCTCCCACACTTTGAAAATTTTTCGCTTGTTCTGGTGGGATGGAGAGAGAGCGTGGCTTATGCGCCCCTCTGCCCCGCGGTACGCCCTTGGCTAGCCTTACGCCGGTGGTTCGCCAGGCCACCGGCACCTTGTACAGCGGGGACGGCGTGGCTTATGCGCCCTCTGCCCCGCGGTCCGCCCTGTCTAGCCTTACGCCGGTGGTTCGCCAGGCCACCGGCACCTTGTACGGCGGGGACGGCGTGGCTTATGCGCCCGTCAACCCACCTGCTCGCCCCGGCTAGCCTTTTACCCGGAGGGCGCCACGCTCCGGGTAGCAGTGAGCGGCACGAGCCCAGTCATACCATGCCGCTCACCTCGCACCT
Organism: Engystomops pustulosus; assembly: GCF_040894005.1. Classification (NCBI taxonomy): domain Eukaryota; kingdom Metazoa; phylum Chordata; class Amphibia; order Anura; family Leptodactylidae; genus Engystomops; species Engystomops pustulosus. The sequence goes on along the minus strand of NW_027285204.1, from coordinate 59,490 downwards.
TTCCGGCCTCCGCCGCGGAGACCTCCCGCTAGGACATGCGGGGGGCGATCTTGACCAAAATCTACAAAGTCCCCGATGGTTAAGGACGTAGACTGTTGAGCGGGACCTACACACTCTTGCAGCCGAAGGGGCTCGCCATTTCCCGCAGAAAATGGACCACCTCCCGCAGAGGAACATGAAATGCCCCTTCCCGCGGGACCCGAAAGGACCGCCCTGTCCGAGCAGGCCTCCAGGACCACGGCACGCAAAAGCGACTCAGTCCCGCTGGCATTACGGATCTGACTTAGTGCAAAAACCTGGCAGAGTCGACCAAAACTCCCCTTCTCTGACCGGTATTTTTGTGCTTTTCTCTGCCGCCCAAGGTGCACTACGGGTCGGATCGCCCAAAATTTTTACCGGTCGTTTTGGTCTGCGGTTCTTCCGAGAGGTGCCCGCCTGACAGTTCTTTTTCAGAAGCCTCCGAAAGGCCATCCAGCGGGCAAGCCATGAGTTGGCAGCCGCCGGCGGTGAGCCTTCCCCGGCCGGGGCAGACAGCTCCGACCGCATAATTTTTTCGACTTTTGCCGAGGCCAAAACCCCATGCACTTTTAAGCCTGCCCGCAGCGCCGTCTCCTGTCAGACGTCCCCGCCGCTGCGGTGGTCCTCGCCCGGCAGAGAGAAGCCGGAGTCGCCCTCTCTCCGGTTCTTTTTCACCATTCCGGAGGTCTGAAATCTGCCGTACTCCGAGTGACCGAGGACGCTTCCAGGAGGACGGCAGCGAGAGGCAGAGTGCCACCGGTCGGGAAGCCGGTTCTCCCACACTTTGAAAATTTTTCGCTTGTGCTGGTGGGATGGAGAGAGAGCGTGGCTTATGCGCCCTCTGCCCCGCGGTACGCCCTTGGCTAGCCTTACGCCGGTGGTTCGCCAGGCCACCGGCACCTTGTACGGCGGGGACGGCGTGGCTTATGCGCCCGTCAACCCACCTACTCGCCCCGGCTAGCCTTTTACCCGGAGGGCGCCACGCTCCGGGTAGCAGTGAGCGGCACGAGCCCAGTCATACCATGCCGCTCACCTCGCACCTTTTCCGGCCTCCGCCGCGGAGACCTCCCGCTAGGACATGCGGGGGCGATCTGACCAAAATCTACAAAGTCCCCGATGGTTAAGGACGTAGACTGTTGAGCGGGACCTACACACTCTTGCAGCCGAAGGGGCTCGCCATTTCCCGCAGAAAATGGACCACCTCCCGCAGAGGAACATGAAATGCCCCTTCCCGCGGGACCCGAAGGACCACTCTGTCCGAGCAGGCTTCCAGGACCACGGCACGCAAGAGCGACTCAGTCCCGCTGGCATTACGGATCTGACTTAGTGCAAAAAACCTGGCAGAGTCGACCAAAACTCCCCTTCTCTGACCGGTATTTTTTGTTGCTTTTCTCTGCCGCCGAAGGTGCACTACGGGTCGGATCGCCCAAAATTTTTACCGGTCGTTTTGGTCTGCGGTTTCTTCCGAGAGGTGCCCGCCTGACAGTTCTTTTTCAGCAGCCTCCGAAAGGCCATCCAGCGGGCAAGCCAGGGGTTGGCAGCCGCCGGCGGTGAGCCTTCCCCGGCCGGGGCAGACAGCTCCGACCGCATAATTTTTTCGACTTTCGCCGAGGCCAAAACCCCTTGCACTTTTAAAGCCTGCCCGCAGCGCCGTCTCCTGTCAGACGTCCCCGCCGCCTGCGGTGGTCCTCGCCCGGCAGAGAGAAGCCGGAGTCGCCCTCTCTCCGGTTCTTTTTCACCATTCCGGAGCTCTTAAATCTGCCATACTCCGAGTGACCGAGGACGCTTCCAGGAGGGCGGCAGCGAGAGGCAGAGTGCAACTGGTCGGGAAGCCGGTTCTCCCACACTTTGAAAATTTTTCGCTTGTGCTGGTGGGATGGAGAGAGAGCGTGGCTTATGCGCCCTCTGCCCCGCGGTACGCCCTTGGCTAGCCTTACGCCGGTGGTTCGCCAGGCCACCGGCACCTTGTACGGCGGGGACGGCGTTGCTTATGCGCCCGTCATCCCACCTACTCGCCCCGGCTAGCCTTTTACCCGGAGGGCGCCACGCTCCGGGTAGCAGTGAGCGGCACGAGCCCAGTCATACCATGCCGCTCACCTCGCACCTTTCCGGCCTCCGCCGCGGAGACCTCCCGCTAGGACATGCGGGGGGCGATCTTGACCAAAATCTACAAAGTCCCCGATGGTTAAGGACGTAGACTGTTGAGCGGGACCTACACACTCTTGCAGCCGAAGGGGCTCGCCATTTCCCCGCAGAAAATGGACCACCTCCCGCAGAGAACATGAAATGCCCCTTCCCGCGGGACCCGAAGGACCACTCTGTCCGAGCAGGCTTCCAGGACCACGGCACGCAAGAGCGACTCAGTCCCGCTGCATTACGGATCTGACTTAGTGCAAAAACCTGGCAGAGTCGACCAAAAACCTCCCTTCTCTGACCGGTATTTTTGTTGCTTTTCTCTGCCGCCGAAGGTGCACTAACGGGTCGGATCGCCAAAATTTTTACCGGTCGTTTTGGTCTGCGGTTCTTCCGAGCCCGCCTGACAGTTCTTTTTCAGCAGCCTCCGAAAGGCCATCCAGCGGGCAAGCCAGGGGTTGGCAGCCGCCGGCGGTGAGCCTTCCCCGGCCGGGGCAGACAGCTCCGACCGCATAATTTTTTCGACTTTCGCCGAGGCCAAAACCCCATGCCACTTTTAAAGCCTGCCCGCAGCGCCGTCTCCTGTCAGACGTCCCCGCCGCCTGCGTGGTCCTCGCCCGGCAGAGAGAAGCCGGAGTCGCCCTCTCTCCGGTTCTTTTTCACCATTCCGGAGCTCTTAAATCTGCCATACTCCGAGTGACCGAGGACGCTTCCAGGAGGGCGGCAGCGAGAGGCAGAGTGCAACCGGTCGGGAAGCCGGTTCTCCCACACTTTGAAAATTTTTCGCTTGTGCTGGTGGGATGGAGAGAGAGCGTGGCTTATGCGCCCTCTGCCCCGCGGTACGCCCTTGGCTAGCCTTACGCCGGTGGTTCGCCAGGCCACCGGCACCTTGTACGGCGGGGACGGCGTTGCTTATGCGCCCGTCATCCCACCTACTCGCCCCGGCTAGCCTTTTACCCGGAGGGCGCCACGCTCCGGGTAGCAGTGAGCGGCACGAGCCCAGTCATACCATGCCGCTCACCTCGCACCTTTTCCGGCCTCCGCCGCGGAGACCTCACGCTCTGTTCTGCGGAGAGCGATTTTGGGCAAAATCTACAAAGTCCCCGATGGTTAAGGACGTAGACTGTTCAGCGGGACCTACACACTCTTGTAGCCGAAGGGGCTCGCCATTTCCCGCAGAAAATGGATCACCTCCCGCAGAGGAACATGAAATGCCCCTTCCCGCGGGACCCGCAGGACCGCTCTGTCCGAGCAGGCCTCCAGGACCACGGCACGCAAAAGCGACTCAGTCCCGCTGGCATTACGGATCTGACTTAGTGCAAAAACCTGGCAGAGTCGACCAAAACTCCCTTCTCTGACCGGTATTTTTGTTGCTTTTCTCTGCCGCCGAAGGTGCACTACGGGTCGGATCGCCCAAAATTTTTACCGGTCGTTTTGGTCTGCGGTTCTTCCGAGAGGTGCCCGCCTGACAGTTCTTTTTCAGAAGCCTCCGAAAGGGCATCCAGCGGGCAAGCCAGGGGTTGGCAGCCGCCGGCGGTGAGCCTTCCCCGGCCGGGGCAGACAGCTCCGACCGCATAATTTTTTCGACTTTTGCCGAGGCCAAAACCCCATGCACTTTTAAAGCCTGCCCGCAGCGCCGTCTCCTGTCAGACGTCCCCGCCGCCTGCGGTGGTCCTCGCCCGGCAGAGAGAAGCCGGAGTCGCCCTCTCTCCGGTTCTTTTTCACCATTCCGGAGCTCTTAAATCTGCCGTACTCCGAGTGACCGAGGACCGCTTCCAGGAGGGCGGCAGCGAGAGGCAGAGTGCCACCGGTCGGGAAGCCGGTTCTCCCACACTTTGAAATATTTCGCTTGTGCTGGTGGGATGGAGAGAGAGCGTGGCTTATGCGCCCTCTGCCCCGCGGTCCGCCCTGGCTAGCCTTACGCCGGTGGTTCGCCAGGCCACCGGCACCTTGTACGGCGGGGACGGCGTTGCTTATGCGCCCGTCATCCCACCTACTCGCCCCGGCTAGCCTTTTACCCGGAGGGCGCCACGCTCCGGGTAGCAGTGAGCGGCACGAGCCCAGTCATACCATGCCGCTCACCTCGCACCTTTTCCGGCCTCCGCCGCGGAGACCTCACGCTCTGTTCTGCGGAGAGCGATTTTGGGCAAAATCTACAAAGTCCCCGATGGTTAAGGACGTAGACTGTTGAGCGGGACCTACACACTCTTGTAGCCGAAGGGGCTCGCCATTTCCCGCAGAAAATGGATCACCTCCCGCAGAGGAACATGAAATGCCCCTTCCCGCGGGACCCGAAGGACCGCTCTGTCCGAGCAGGCCTCCAGGACCACGGCACGCAAAAGCGACTCAGTCCCGCTGGCATTACGGATCTGACTTAGTGCAAAAACCTGGCAGAGTCGACCAAAACTCCCCTTCTCTGACCGGTATTTTTGCTGCTTTTCTCTGCCGCCGAAGGTGCACTACGTGTCGGATCGCCCAAAATTTTTACCGGTCGTTTTGGTCTGCGGTTCTTCCGAGAGGTGCCCGCCCTGACAGTTCTTTTTCAGCAGCCTCCGAAAGGGCATCCAGCGGGCAAGCCAGGGGTTGGCAGCCGCCGGCGGTGAGCCTTCCCCGGCCGGGGCAGACAGCTCCGACCGCATATTTTTTCGACTTCTCCGAGGTCAAAATCCAGGCACTCCGACGGAAGGTCCGCCGCGCGTCTCCCGTCTGACGTCCCCGCCGCTCGCGGTGTCCTCGCCCGGCAGGGAGCTGCCGGATTCGCCCTCTTACCGGTTCTTTTTCACCTTTCCGGAGCTCTGATATCTGCCGCACACACAGTGACCGAGGACGCTTCCAGGAGGGCGGCAGCGAGAGGCAGAGTGCCACCGGGCGGGTCCTCGGTTCTCCCACACTTAGAAAATTTTTGCGCTTGTGCTGGTGCGAGGACGTAGGTCTTTCGACCGGGGCAAGCCTGGAGGGCGGTAGCCGGGATTGGCGCCCTATTCACGGCTAGCTCTCGGAGGCTTCACCCGGTTGGAGGTTGGAGCTCCGACTTCCATGGGCATGTTCCTCACCGGGACCTACGACCAAGTGTGGCCGAGGGACAGTGACACATTCCCGGGTAGCCTGAGTGGCTGCTCCCGCTGAGCTACTTCCATGGGCACTATTCCTCCCCGGGACTTGCCGCCAAGTCTTGGCCGGGGGACAGTGACACATTCCCGGGTAGCCTGAGTGGCTGCTCCCGCTGAGCTACTTCCATGGGCACTATTCCTCCCCGGGACTTGCCGCCAAGTCTTGGCCGGGGGACAGTGACACATTCCCGGGTAGCCTGAGTGGCTGCTCCCGCTGAGCTCTCACTTCCATGGGCATGTTCCTCACCGGACATACTACCAAGTGTGGCCGGGTTTCGAGCTCCAAACTCGGCTTGCACTTGGTCGCTTGGGGGGTCCCCTCCGCTCCGGGAAGGGCGCCCTCCAGCGGGCAGACGAGGGTACTTCTAGTCTGCCCGAGCTCCATGGGGCCCCTCTCGCCCCTAGGCTCCCCGCCCAGGGTTCCAGGGTCCCGGATACAGCCACCCTGTCGAGTTCGGTATAGGGTACCGGGCCTGGCTGGAATCACGCCGGGATCGGTGAGACCTCCTCGGCCGCGGCTCAGCCTCCAAACTCCCTTTCGCGGTTCTCTTCCCTTCAACTTCCATGGGCATGTTCCACACCGGGACCTCCGACCAAGTGTGGCCGGGGAACAGTCGCCCATGCCCGGGTAGCCTCAGCAAGTGCTCCCGCTGAGGTCAACTTGGAGGTTGGAGCTCCGACTTCCATGGGCACTGTTCCTCCCCGGGACCTGCCGCCAAGTCTGGCCGGGGGACAGTGACACATTCCCGGGTAGCTTGAGCGGCTTCTCCCGCTGAACTCTTACTTCCATGGGCATGTTCCTCATCAGGAACCAACGACCAAGTGTGGCCCAGGGACAGTGACACATTCCCGGGTAGCCTCAGCAGCTGCTCCCGCTGAGCTACTTCCATGGGCACTATTCCTCCCCGGGACTTGCCGCCATGTCTTGGCCGGGGGACAGTGACACATTGCCGGGTAGCCTGAGTGGCTGCTCCCGCTGAGCTCTTACTTCCATGGGCATGTTCCTCACCGGGACCAACTACCAAGTGTGGCCGGGTTTCGAGCTCCAAACTCGGCTTGCACTTGGTCGCTTGGGGGGTCCCCTCCGCTCGGGAAGGGCGCCCTCCAGCGGGCAGACGAGGTACTTCTAGTCTGCCCGAGCTCCATGGGGCCCCTCTCGCCCCTAGGCTCCCCGCCCAGGGTTCCAGGGTCCCGGATACAGCCACCCTGTCGAGTTCGGTATAGGGTACCGGGCCTGGCTGGAATCACGCCGGGATCGGTGAGACCTCCTCGGCCGCGGCTCAGCCTCCAGACTCCCTTTCGCGGTTCTCTTCCCTTCAACTTCCATGGGCATGTTCCACACCGGGACCTCCGACCAAGTGTGGCCGGGGAACAGTCGCCCATGCCCGGGTAGCCTCAGCAAGTGCTCCCGCTGAGGTCAACTTGGAGGTTGGAGCTCCGACTTCCATGGGCACTGTTCCTCCCCGGGACCTGCCGCCAAGTCTGGCCGGGGGACAGTGACACATTCCCGGGTAGCTTGAGCGGCTTCTCCCGCTGAACTCTTACTTCCATGGGCATGTTCCTCATCAGGAACCAACGACCAAGTGTGGCCCAGGGACAGTGACACATTCCCGGGTAGCCTCAGCAGCTGCTCCCGCTGAGCTACTTCCATGAGCACTATTCCTCCCCGGGACCTGCCGCCAAGTCTGGCCGGGGGACAGTGACACATTCCCGGGTAGCCTCAGCAGCTGCTCCCGCTGAGCTACTTCCATGGGCACTATTCCTCCCCGGGACTTGCCGCCAAGTCTTGGCCGGGGGACAGTGACACATTGCCGGGTAGCCTGAGTGGCTGCTCCCGCTGAGCTCTTACTTCCATGGGCATGTTCCTCACCGGGACCAACTACCAAGTGTGGCCGGGTTTCGAGCTCCAAACTCGGCTTGCACTTGGTCGCTTGGGGGGTCCCCTCCGCTCCGGGAAGGGCGCCCTCCAGCGGGCAGACGAGGGTACTTCTAGTCTGCCCGAGCTCCATGGGGCCCCTCTCGCCCTAGGCTCCCCGCCCAGGGTTCCAGGGTCCCGGATACAGCCACCTGTCGAGTTCGGTATAGGGTACCGGGCCTGGCTGGAATCACGCCGGGATCGGTGAGACCTCCTCGGCCGCGGCTCAGCCTCCAAACTCCCTTTCGCGGTTCTCTTCCCTTCAACTTCCATGGGCATGTTCCACACCGGGACCTCCGACCAAGTGTGGCCGGGAACAGTCGCCCATGCCCGGGTAGCCTCAGCAAGTGCTCCCGCTGAGGTCAACTTGGAGGTTGGAGCTCCGACTTCCATGGGCACTGTTCCTCCCGGGACCTGCCGCCAAGTCTGGCCGGGGGACAGTGACACATTCCCGGGTAGGCTTGAGCGGCTTCTCCCGCTGAACTCTTACTTCCATGGGCATGTTCCTCATCAGGAACCAACGACCAAGTGTGGCCAGGGACAGTGACACATTCCCGGGTAGCCTCAGCAGCTGCTCCCGCTGAGCTACTTCCATGAGCACTATTCCTCCCCGGGACCTGCCGCCAAGTCTGGCCGGGGACAGTGACACATTCCCGGGTAGCCTCAGCAGCTGCCTCCCGCTGAGCTACTTCCATGGGAACTATTCCTCCCCGGGACTTGCCGCCAAGTCTTGGCCGGGGGACAGTGACACATTCCCGGGTAGCCTGAGTGGCTGCTCCCGCTGAGCTCTTACTTCCATGGGCATGTTCCTCACCGGGACATACTACCAAGTGTGGCCGGGTTTCGAGCTCCAAACTCGGCTTGCACTTGGTCGCTTGGGGGGTCCCCTCCGCTCCGGGAAGGGCGCCCTCCAGCGGGCAGACGAGGGTACTTCTAGTCTGCCCGAGCTCCATGGGGCCCCTCTCGCCCCTAGGCTCCCCGCCCAGGGTTCCAGGGTCCCGGATACAGCCACCCTGTCGAGTTCGGTATAGGGTACCGGGCCTGGCTGGAATCACGCCGGGATCGGTGAGACCTCCTCGGCCGCGGCTCAGCCTCCAGACTCCCTTTCGCGGTTCTCTTCCCTTCAACTTCCATGGGCATGTTCCACACCGGGACCTCCGACCAAGTGTGGCCGGGGAACAGTCGCCCATGCCCGGGTAGCCTCAGCAAGTGCTCCCGCTGAGGTCAACTTGGAGGTTGGAGCTCCGACTTCCATGGGCACTGTTCCTCCCCGGGACCTGCCGCCAAGTCTGGCCGGGGGACAGTGACACATTCCCGGGTAGCTTGAGCGGCTTCTCCCGCTGAACTCTTACTTCCATGGGCATGTTCCTCATCAGGAACCAACGACCAAGTGTGGCCCAGGGACAGTGACACATTCCCGGGTAGCCTCAGCAGCTGCTCCCGCTGAGCTACTTCCATGAGCACTATTCCTCCCCGGGACCTGCCGCCAAGTCTGGCCGGGGGACAGTGACACATTCCCGGGTAGCCTCAGCAGCTGCTCCCGCTGAGCTACTTCCATGGGCACTATTCCTCCCCGGGACTTGCCGCCAAGTCTTGGCCGGGGGACAGTGACACATTGCCGGGTAGCCTGAGTGGCTGCTCCCGCTGAGCTCTTACTTCCATGGGCATGTTCCTCACCGGGACCAACTACCAAGTGTGGCCGGGTTTCGAGCTCCAAACTCGGCTTGCACTTGGTCGCTTGGGGGGTCCCCTCCGCTCCGGGAAGGGCGCCCTCCAGCGGGCAGACGAGGGTACTTCTAGTCTGCCCGAGCTCCATGGGGCCCCTCTCGCCCCTAGGCTCCCCGCCCAGGGTTCCAGGGTCCCGGATACAGCCACCCTGTCGAGTTCGGTATAGGGTACCGGGCCTGGCTGGAATCACGCCGGGATCGGTGAGACCTCCTCGGCCGCGGCTCAGCCTCCAAACTCCCTTTCGCGGTTCTCTTCCCTTCAACTTCCATGGGCATGTTCCACACCGGGACCTCCGACCAAGTGTGGCCGGGGAACAGTCACCCATGCCCGGGTAGCCTCAGCGGCTGCTCCCGCTGAGGTCAACTTGGAGGTTGGAGCTCCGACTTCCATGGGCACTATTCCTCCCCGGGACCTGCCGCCAAGTCTGGCCGGGGGACAGTGACACATTCCCGGGTAGCCTGAGCGGCTGCTCCCGCTGCACTCTTTAGTGCCATGGGCATGTTCCTCATCAGGAATCAACGACCAAGTGTGGCCGAGGGACAGTGACACATTCCCGGGTAGCCTGAGTGGCTGCTCCCGCTGAGCTACTTCCATGAGCACTATTCCTCCCCGGGACCTGCCGCCAAGTCTGGCCGGGGGACAGTGACACATTCCCGGGTAGCCTGAGTGGCTGCTCCCGCTGAGCTACTTCCATGAGCACTATTCCTCCCCGGGACCTGCCGCCAAGTCTTGGCCGGGGGACAGTGACACATTCCCGGGTAGCCTGAGTGGCTGCTCCCGCTGAGCTCTTACTTCCATGGGCATGTTCCTCACCGGGACATACTACCAAGTGTGGCCGAGTTTCGAGCTCCAAACTCGGCTTGCACTTGGTCGCTTGGGGGGTCCCCTCCGCTCCGGGAAGGGCGCCCTCCAGCGGGCAGACGAGGGTACTTCTAGTCTGCCCGAGCTCCATGGGGCCCCTCTCGCCCCTAGGCTCCCGGCCCAGGGTTCCAGGGTCGCGGATCCAGCCACCATGCGGAGTTCGGTTTGGGTACCGGGCCTGGCAGAAATCACGCCGGGATCGGTGAGCCCTCCTCGGCCGCGGCTTCGCGCAAAAACTCCCTTTCGCGGTTCTCTTCACTTCAACTTCCATGGACACGTTCCACACTTGGACCTACGACCAAGTGTGCCCGGGGAACAGTAACCCATGCCCGGGCAGCCTCAGCAAGTGCTCCCGCTGAGGTCAATTTGGAGGTTTGAGCTCCGACTTCCATGGCCATGTTCCTCACCGGGACCTACGACCAAGCGTGGCCGGGTTTCGAGCTCCAAACTCGGCTTGCACTTTGTGGCCAAGGGGGTCCCCTCCGCTCCGGGAAGGGCGCCCTCCAGCGGGCAGACGAGGTTACTTCTAGTCTGCCCGAGCTCCATGGGGCATTATTCCTCCCCGGGACTTGCCGCCAAGTCTGGCCGGGGGACAGTGACACTTGGCCGGGTAGGCGAAGTGGCTTCTCCCGCTGACTTGCCCCTTTGGAAGTAGGAGCTCTTACTTCCATGGGCATTATACCTCTCGAAGACTTAGAGCCAAGTGAGCTCCTACTTCCATGGGCATTATTCCTCCCCGGGACTTGCCGCCAAGTCTGGCCGGGGGACAGTGACACTTGGCCGGGTAGGCGAAGTGGCTTCTCCCGCTGACTTGCCCCTTTGGAAGTAGGAGCTCCTACTTCCATGGGCATTATTCCTCCCCGGGACTTGCCGCCAAGTCTGGCCGGGGGACAGTGACACTTGGCCGGGTAGGCGAAGTGGCTTCTCCCGCTGACTTGCCCCTTTGGAAGTAGGAGCTCCTACTTCCATGGGCATTATTCCTCCCCGGGACTTGCCGCCAAGTCTGGCCGGGGGACAGTGACACTTGGCCGGGTAGGCGAAGTGGCTTCTCCCGCTGACTTGCCCCTTTGGAAGTAGGAGCTCCTACTTCCATGGGCATTATTCCTCCCCGGGACTTGCCGCCAAGTCTGGCCGGGGGACAGTGACACTTGGCCGGGTAGGCGAAGTGGCTTCTCCCGCTGACTTGCCCCTTTGGAAGGAGGAGCTCCTACTTCCATGGGCATTATTCCTCCCCGGGACTTGCCGCCAAGTCTGGCCGGGGGACAGTGACACTTGGCCGGGTAGGCGAAGTGGCTTCTCCCGCTGACTTGCCCCTTTGGAAGTAGGAGCTCCTACTTCCATGGGCATTATTCCTCCCCGGGACTTGCCGCCAAGTCTGGCCGGGGGACAGTGACACTTGGCCGGGTAGGCGAAGTGGCTTCTCCCGCTGACTTGCCCCTTTGGAAGTAGGAGCTCTTACTTCCATGGGCATTATACCTCTCGAAGACTTAGAGCCAAGTGAGCTCCTACTTCCATGGGCATTATTCCTCCCCGGGACTTGCCGCCAAGTCTGGCCGGGGGACAGTGACACTTGGCCGGGTAGGCGAAGTGGCTTCTCCCGCTGACTTGCCCCTTTGGAAGGAGGAGCTCCTACTTCCATGGGCATTATTCCTCCCCGGGACTTGCCGCCAAGTCTGGCCGGGGGACAGTGACACTTGGCCGGGTAGGCGAAGTGGCTTCTCCCGCTGACTTGCCCCTTTGGAAGTAGGAGCTCCTACTTCCATGGGCATTATTCCTCCCCGGGACTTGCCGCCAAGTCTGGCCGGGGGACAGTGACACTTGGCCGGGTAGGCGAAGTGGCTTCTCCCGCTGACTTGCCCCTTTGGAAGTAGGAGCTCTTACTTCCATGGGCATTATACCTCTCGAAGACTTAGAGCCAAGTGAGCTCCTACTTCCATGGGCATTATTCCTCCCCGGGACCTACTGCCAAGTGTGGCCGGGGAACAGTGACTCTTGGCCGGATAGAACTAGTGGCTTCTCCCGCTGACTTGCCCCTTTGGAAGTAGGAGCTCCTACTTCCATGGGCATTATTCCTCCCCGGGACCTACTGCCAAGTGTGGCCGGGGAACAGTGACATGTGGCCGGATAGGCCAAGTGGCTTCTCCCGCTGACTTGCCCCTTTGGAAGTAGGAGCTCCTACTTCCATGGGCATTATTCCTCCCCGGGACCTACTGCCAAGTGTGGCCGGGGAACAGTGACTCTTGGCCGGTTAGGCCAAGTGGCTTCTCCCGCTGACTTGCCCCTTTGGGTGTAGGAGCTCCTACTTCCATGGGCATTATTCCTCCCCGGGACCTACTGCCAAGTGTGGCCGGGGAACAGTGACTCTTGGCCGGATAGGCCAAGTGGCTTCTCCCGCTGACTTGCCCCTTTGGAAGTAGGAGCTCCTACTTCCATGGGCATTATTCCTCCCCGGGACCTACTGCCAAGTGTGGCCGGGGAACAGTGACTCTTGGCCGGTTAGGCCAAGTGGCTTCTCCCGCTGACTTGCCCCTTTGGAAGTAGGAGCTCCTACTTCCATGGGCATTATTCCTCCCCGGGACCTACTGCCAAGTGTGGCCGGGGAACAGTGACTCTTGGCCGGATAGGCCAAGTGGCTTCTCCCGCTGACTTGCCCCTTTGGAAGTAGGAGCTCCTACTTCCATGGGCATTATTCCTCCCCGGGACCTCCTGCCAAGTGTGGCCGGGGAACAGTGACTCTTGGCCGGATAGGCCAAGTGGCTTCTCCCGCTGACTTGCCCCTTTGGAAGTAGGAGCTCCTACTTCCATGGGCATTATTCCTCCCCGGGACTTGCCGCCAAGTCTGGCCGGGGGACAGTGACACTTGGCCGGGTAGGCGAAGTGGCTTCTCCCGCTGACTTGCCCCTTTGGAAGTAGGAGCTCTTACTTCCATGGGCATTATACCTCTCGAAGACTTAGAGCCAAGTGAGCTCCTACTTCCATGGGCATTATTCCTCCCCGGGACTTGCCGCCAAGTCTGGCCGGGGGACAGTGACACTTGGCCGGGTAGGCGAAGTGGCTTCTCCCGCTGACTTGCCCCTTCGGAAGTAGGAGCTCCTACTTCCATGGGCATTATTCCTCCCCGGGACTTGCCGCCAAGTCTGGCCGGGGGACAGTGACACTTGGCCGGGTAGGCGAAGTGGCTTCTCCCGCTGACTTGCCCCTTTGGAAGTAGGAGCTCTTACTTCCATGGGCATTATACCTCTCGAAGACTTAGAGCCAAGTGAGCTCCTACTTCCATGGGCATTATTCCTCCCCGGGACTTGCCGCCAAGTCTGGCCGGGGGACAGTGACACTTGGCCGGGTAGGCGAAGTGGCTTCTCCCGCTGACTTGCCCCTTTGGAAGTAGGAGCTCCTACTTCCATGGGCATTATTCCTCCCCGGGACCTACTGCCAAGTGTGGCCGGGGGACAGTGACTCTTGGCCGGATAGGCCAAGTGGCTTCTCCCGCTGACTTGCCCCTTTGGAAGTAGGAGCTCCTACTTCCATGGGCATTATTCCTCCCCGGGACCTACTGCCAAGTGTGGCCGGGGAACAGTGACTCTTGGCCGGGTAGGCCAAGTGGCTTCTCCCGCTGACTTGCCCCTTTGGAAGTAGGAGCTCCTACTTCCATGGGCATTATTCCTCCCCGGGACCTACTGCCAAGTGTGGCCGGGGAACAGTGACTCTTGGCCGGATAGGCCAAGTGGCTTCTCCCGCTGACTTGCCCCTTTGGAAGTAGGAGCTCTTACTTCCATGGGCATTATTCCTCCCCGGGACCTACTGCCAAGTGTGGCCGGGGAACAGTGACTCTTGGCCGGATAGGCCAAGTGGCTTCTCCCGCTGACTTGCCCCTTTGGAAGTAGGAGCTCTTACTTCCATGGTCATTATTCCTCCCCGGGACCTACTGCCAAGTGTAGCCGGGGAACAGTGACTCTTTGCCGGATAGGCCAAGTGGCTTCTCCCGCTGACTTGCCCCTTTGGAAGTAGGAGCTCTTACTTCCATGGGCATTATTCCTCCCCGGGACCTACTGCCAAGTGTGGCCGGGGAACAGTGACTCTTGGCCGCATAGGCCAAGTGGCTTCTCCCGCTGACTTGCCCCTTTGGAAGTAGGAGCTCTTACTTCCATGGTCATTATTCCTCCCCGGGACCTACTGCCAAGTGTAGCCGGGGAACAGTGACTCTTGGCCGGATAGGCCAAGTGGCTTCTCCCGCTGACTTGCCCCTTTGGAAGTAGGAGCTCTTACTTCCATGGGCATTATTCCTCCCCGGGACCTACTGCCAAGTGTGGCCGGGGAACAGTGACTCTTGGCCGCATAGGCCAAGTGGCTTCTCCCGCTGACTTGCCCCTTTGGAAGTAGGAGCTCTTACTTCCATGGTCATTATTCCTCCCCGGGACCTACTGCCAAGTGTAGCCGGGGAACAGTGACTCTTGGCCGGATAGGCCAAGTGGCTTCTCCCGCTGACTTGCCCCTATGGAAGTAGGAGCTCTTACTTCCATGGGCATTATTCCTCCCCGGGACCTACTGCCAAGTGTGGCCGGGGAACAGTGACTCTTGGCCGGATAGGCCAAGTGGCTTCTCCCGCTGACTTGCCCCTTTGGAAGTAGGAGCTCTTACTTCCATGGTCATTATTCCTCCCCGGGACCTACTGCCAAGTGTGGCCGGGGAACAGTGACTCTTGGCCGGATAGGCCAAGTGGCTTCTCCCGCTGACTTGCCCCTTTGGAAGTAGGAGCTCCTACTTCCATGGGCATTATTCCTCCCCGGGACCTACTGCCAAGTGTGGCCGGGGAACAGTGACTCTTGCCTGGGTAGGCCAAGTGGCTTCTCCCGCTGACTTGCCCCTTTGGAAGTAGGAGCTCCTACTTCCATGGGCATTATTCCTCCCCGGGACCTACTGCCAAGTGTGGCCGGGGAACAGTGACTCTTGGCCGGATAGAACTAGTGGCTTCTTCCGCTGACTTGCCCCTTTGGAAGTAGGAGCTCCTACTTCCATGGGCATTATTCCTCCCCGGGACCTACAGCCAAGCTTGGCCGGGGGACAGTGACATGTGGCCGGATAGGCCAAGTGGCTTCTCCCGCTGACTTGCCCCTTTGGAAGTAGGAGCTCCTACTTCCATGGGCATTATTCCTCCCCGGGACCTACTGCCAAGTGTGGCCGGGGAACAGTGACTCTTGGCCGGATAGGCCAAGTGGCTTCTCCCGCTGACTTGCCCCTTTGGAAGTAGGAGCTCCTACTTCCATGGGCATTATTCCTCCCCGGGACCTATTGCCAAGTGTGGCCGGGGAACAGTGACTCTTGGCCGGATAGGCCAAGTGGCTTCTCCCGCTGACTTGCCCCTTTGGAAGTAGGAGCTCTTACTTCCATGGGCATTATTCCTCCCCGGGACCTACTGCCAAGTGTGGCCGGGGAACAGTGACTCTTGGCCGGATAGGCCAAGTGGCTTCTCCCGCTGACTTGCCCCTTTGGAGGTAGGAGCTCCTACTTCCATGGGCATTATTCCTCCCCGGGACCTACTGCCAAGTGTGGCCGGGGAACAGTGACTCTTGGCCGGGTAGGCCAAGTGGCTTCTCCCGCTGACTTGCCCCTTTGGAGGTAGGAGCTCCTACTTCCATGGGCATTATTCCTCCCCGGGACCTACTGCCAAGAGTGGCCGGGGAACAGTGACTCTTGGCCGGATAGGCCAAGTGGCTTCTCCCGCTGACTTGCCCCTTTGGAGGTAGTAGCTCCTACTTCCATGGGCATTATTCCTCCCCGGGACCTACTGCCAAGTGTGGCCGGGGAACAGTGACTCTTGGCCGTGTAGGCCAAGTGGCTTCTCCCGCTGACTTGCCCCTTTGGAAGTAGGAGCTCCTACTTCCATGGGCACTATTCCTCTCCGGGACCTACTGCCAAGTGTGGCCGGGGAACAGTGACTCTTGGCCGGATAGGCCAAGTGGCTTCTCCCGCTGACTTGCCCCTTTGGAAGTAGGAGCTCTTACTCCCATGGGCAGTATACCTCTCGGGGACTTAGAGCCAAGTGTCTTCACCCTTTGGAGGTGGTAGCTCCTACTTCCATGGGCATTATTCCTCCCCGGGACCTACTGCCAAGTGTGGCCGGGGAACAGTGACTCTTGGCCGGATAGAACTAGTGGCTTCTCCCGCTGACTTGCCCCTTTGGAAGTAGGAGCTCCTACTTCCATGGGCATTATTCCTCCCCGGGACCTATTGCCAAGTGTGGCCGGGGAACAGTGACTCTTGGCCGGATAGGCCAAGTGGCTTCTCCCGCTGACTTGCCCCTTTGGAAGTAGGAGCTCCTACTTCCATGGGCATTATTCCTCCCCGGGACCTACTGCCAAGTAAGGCCGGGGAACAGTGACTCTTGGCCGGATAGAACTAGTGGCTTCTTCCGCTGACTTGCCCCTTTGGAAGTAGGAGCTCCTACTTCCATGGGCATTATTCCTCCCCGGGACCTACAGCCAAGTGTGGCCGGGGGACAGTGACATGTGGCCGGATAGGCCAAGTGGCTTCTCCCGCTGACTTGCCCCTTTGGAAGTAGGAGCTCCTACTTCCATGGGCATTATTCCTCCTTGGGACCTACTGCCAAGTGTGGCCGGGGAACAGTGACTCTTGGCCGGGTAGGCCAAGTGGCTTCTCCCGCTGACTTGCCCCTTTGGAAGTAGGAGCTCCTACTTCCATGGGCATTATTCCTCCCCGGGACCTACTGCCAAGTGTGGCCGGGGAACAGTGACTCTTGGCCGGGTAGGCCAAGTGGCTTCTCCCGCTGACTTGCCCCTTTGGAAGTAGGAGCTCTTACTCCCATGGGCAGTATACCTCTCGGGGACTTAGAGCCAAGTGTCTTCACCCTTTGGAGGTAGTAGCTCCTACTTCCATGGGCATTATTCCTCCCCGGGACCTACTGCCAAGTGTAGCCGGGGAACAGTGACTCTTGGCCGGATAGAACTAGTGGCTTCTCCCGCTGACTTGCCCCTTTGGAAGTAGGAGCTCCTACTTCCATGGGCATTATTCCTCCCCGGGACCTATTGCCAAGTGTGGCCGGGGAACAGTGACTCTTGGCCGGATAGGCCAAGTGGCTTCTCCCGCTGACTTGCCCCTTTGGAAGTAGGAGCTCCTACTTCCATGGGCATTATTCCTCCCCGGGACCTACTGCCAAGTAAGGCCGGGGAACAGTGACTCTTGGCCGGATAGAACTAGTGGCTTCTTCCGCTGACTTGCCCCTTTGGAAGTAGGAGCTCCTACTTCCATGGGCATTATTCCTCCCCGGGACCTACAGCCAAGTGTGGCCGGGGGACAGTGACATGTGGTTGGATAGGCCAAGTGGCTTCTCCCGCTGACTTGCCCCTTTGGAAGTAGGAGCTCCTACTTCCATGGGCATTATTCCTCCCCGGGACCTACTGCCAAGTGTGGCCGGGGAACAGTGACTCTTGGCCGCGTAGGCCAAGTGGCTTCTCCCGCTGACTTGCCCCTTTGGAAGTAGGAGCTCCTACTTCCATGGGCATTATTCCTCCCCGGGACCTACTGCCAAGTGTGGCCGGGGAACAGTGACTCTTGGCCGGGTAGGCCAAGTGGCTTCTCCCGCTGACTTGCCCCTTTGGAAGTAGGAGCTCTTACTCCCATGGGCAGTATACCTCTCGGGGACTTAGAGCCAAGTGTCTTCACCCTTTGGAGGTAGTAGCTCCTACTTCCATGGGCATTATTCCTCCCCGGGACCTACTGCCAAGTGTAGCCGGGGAACAGTGACTCTTGGCCGGATAGAACTAGTGGCTTCTCCCGCTGACTTGCCCCTTTGGAAGTAGGAGCTCCTACTTCCATGGGCATTATTCCTCCCCGGGACCTACTGCCAAGAGTGGCCGGGGAACAGTGACTCTTGGCCGGATAGGCCAAGTGGCTTCTCCCGCTGACTTGCCCCTTTGGAAGTAGGAGCTCCTACTTCCATGGGCATTATTCCTCCCCGGGACCTACTGCCAAGTAAGGCCGGGGAACAGTGACTCTTGGCCGGATAGAACTAGTGGCTTCTTCCGCTGACTTGCCCCTTTGGAAGTAGGAGCTCCTACTTCCATGGGCATTATTCCTCCCCGGGACCTACAGCCAAGCTTGGCCGGGGGACAGTGACATGTGGCCGGATAGGCCAAGTGGCTTCTCCCGCTGACTTGCCCCTTTGGAGGTAGGAGCTCTTACTTCCATGGGCATTATTCCTCTCCGGGACCTACAGCCAAGTGTGGCCGGGGAACAGTGAAACTTGGCCGAATAGGCCAAGTGGCTGCTCCCGCTGACTTGCCCCTTTGGAAGTAGGAGCTCCTACTTCCATGGGCATTATTCCTCCCCGGGACCTATAGCCAAGTGTGGCCGGGGGACGGTGACATGTGGCCGGATAGGCCGAGCGGCTTCTCCCGCTGACGTCATCGCTTTGGAAGTAGGAGCTCCTACTTCCATGGGCTTGTTCCTCCCCGGGACTTGCCGCCAAGTCTGGCCGGGGGACAGTGACATGTGGCCGGATAGGCCAACTGGCTGCTCCCGCTGAGCCCCTACTTCCATGGGCTTGTTCGTCCCCCGGGACTTGCCGCCAAGTCTGGCCGGGGAACAGTGACATGCCGCCGGATACGGCCGAGCGGCTGCTCCCGCTGACGTCATCGCTTTGGAAGTAGGAGCTCCTACTTCCATGGGCTTGTTCCTCCCCGGGACTTGCCGCCAAGTCTGGCCGGGGGACAGTGACATGTGGCCGGATAGGCCAACTGGCTGCTCCCGCTGAGCCCCTACTTCCATGGGCTTGTTCGTCCCCGGGACTTGCCGCCAAGTCTGGCCGGGGAACAGTGACATGCCGCCGGATACGGCCGAGCGGCTGCTCCCGCTGACGTCATCACTTTGGAAGTCGGAGCTCCTACTTCCATGGGCTTGTTCCTCCCCGGGACTTGCCGCCAAGCAAGTCTGGCCGGGGGACAGTGACATGTGGCCGGATAGGCCAACTGGCTGCTCCCGCTGAGCCCCTACTTCCATGGGCTTGTTCGTCCCCGGGACTTGCCGCCAAGTCTGGCCGGGGAACAGTGACATGCCGCCGGATACGGCCGAGCGGCTGCTCCCGCTGACGTCATCACTTTGGAAGTCGGAGCTCCTACTTCCATGGGCTTGTTCCTCCCCGGGACTTGCCGCCAAGTCTGGCCGGGGGACAGTGACATGTGGCCGGATAGGCCAACTGGCTGCTCCCGCTGAGCCCCTACTTCCATGGGCTTGTTCGTCCCCGGGACTTGCCGCCAAGTCTGGCCGGGGAACAGTGACATGCCGCCGGATACGGCCGAGCGGCTGCTCCCGCTGACGTCATCACTTTGGAAGTCGGAGCTCCTACTTCCATGGGCTTGTTCCTCCCCGGGACTTGCCGCCAAGTCTGGCCGGGGGACAGTGACATGTGGCCGGATAGGCCAACTGGCTGCTCCCGCTGAGCCCCTACTTCCATGGGCTTGTTCGTCCCCGGGACTTGCCGCCAAGTCTGGCCGGGGAACAGTGACATGCCGCCGGATACGGCCGAGCGGCTGCTCCCGCTGACGTCATCACTTCGGAAGTCCATGCACGGGGCAAGGCTCGCACTCCAGGCGAGAACCAGCTCTGCGGGGCCGGCGGCGCGTGCTTGGCTGAACCCCCGTGACCAACGGGGGCTAGACGTCGGAGGCATGCCCGCAGAGGTGCACCCCTCGCCGGCCACACTCTCTGACATC
>NW_027285204.1:5000-30000 GCF_040894005.1 Engystomops pustulosus | reverse complement strand
CCGGCAGAGGGCTTGGAGAAGGCTCGCGCGGATCCTCGGTTCGGATCGCCTGGCTTCGCGGGAGCGGCCTTCGGCTAGGGCCGACGACGGCCGGACCGAGCAGATTTGGACCGGGGTGCGGGGCGAGTACCTGCCTCTCTCACGAAGGGAGTGTCACCGGTAAGAAGCCTCTTCCCACGTCTGCTTGCCGACTTACGCTCGCCCCGACGAGAGGCCCAACCGAAAGAGTGGAAAGGGGCAGAGATTTCCAGGGTCGCCCCACCAGGGATGCAATACCCCAGTGCAGACAGTCGGCCCTGCCCCGAACCTACTCGGTGGTTTGAAGGTTAACCTCTTGGGGAAAAGCAGCGATTCGCCTCGCGGTGCGTGCCTCCGCGGATCTAAACCCCCTCGATCGATGTGGGGCCAGAGGACCCCTTTTCCCCGTACGAAACTGTCAGCTCACCATGGGCTCGACGTCCGTGGGTCGGGGAGTTGAGCGCTTACGCGCGGCGGGACCTTATAACCTGCAGCGGCTGAGGAGCGAAGATTTCCAGGGTGGGCCCCCGGGGATGCCATACCCCGAGCAGCCTGTCGGCCCCGCTCCTAGCACGCTGGCAAGCAATGGAGTCTTCCCCGCGGCAGCCACCGCCCTCGCCCTAGCCTCGCCGTCGGTCGATGAAGAACGTCGTTCGCCCTCCTCTGGCTCGGGATTTGGAAACGGCCTGGCCTTCGCCTACTCCGTCGGGCAACTGCCTTCCGCCAGCCCCTTCCCTCGAATCCCCTTCTTCCATTTTAGACCCGATCAGGGGATTGGTCAGCCCAGCCCTGGGGTAAGAAGAGGGGTTGGGGTCGGTTCGGCTTCGGGTGCCCCGCTCGGCCAAAGGTTCCCCTCGCTTTGGAAGCACGCGAGGTCGCGGAGGGTGTCGGGGTTATTTTTTCGGCTCCCTGGCTTCGCGGGAGCGGCCTTCGGCTAGGGCCGAGGCCGTCCGGCCCGCGCAGATTTGGACCGGGGTCCGGGGCGAGTACCTGCCTCTCTCACGAAGGGAGTGTCACCGGTAAGAAGCCTCTTCCCACGTCTGCTTGCCGACTTACGCTCGCCCCGACGAGAGGCCCAACCGAAAGAGTGGAAAGGGGCAGAGATTTCCAGGGTCGCCCCACCAGGGATGCAATACCCCAGTGCAGACTGTCGGCCCTGCCCCGAACCTACTCGGTGGTTTGAAGGTTAACCTCTTGGGGAAAAGCAGCGATTCGCCTCGCGGTGCGTGCCTCCGCGGATCTAAACCCCCTCGATCGATGTGGGGCCAGAGGACCCCTTTTCCCCGTACGAAACGGCCGGCTCACCATGGGCTCGACATCCGTGGGTCGGAGAGTTGAGCGCTTACGCGCGGCGGGACCTTATAACCTGCAGCGGCTGAGGAGCGAAGATTTCCAGGGTGGGCCCCCGGGGATGCCATACCCCGAGCAGCCAGTCGGCCCCGCTCCTAGCGCGCTGACGAGCAATGGAGTCTTCCCCGCGGCAGCCACCGCCCTCGCCTCGCCGTCGGTCGATGAAGAGCCGAGTTCGCCCTCCTCTGCTCGGGACTCGGAAACGGCCTGGCCTTCGCCTACTCCGTCGGGCAACTGCCTTCCGCCAGCCCCTTCCCTCGAATCCCCTTCTTCCATTTTAGACCCGATCAGGGGATTGGTCAGCCCAGCCCTGGGGTAGGAAGAGGGGTTGGGGTCGGTTCGGCTTCCGGTGCCCCCGCTCGGCCAAAGGTCCCCTCGCTTTGGAAGCAGAGGGTGCCGGGGTTATTTTCGGCTTGACGCCTAGTCCGGTCCCTGCCGGTTCCCGTGGAGGCCCGCGGTCAAAACCAGCTCCCCGGCTGTCGGAGCCGGAGCCCCGCAGCCCGAGCGGACGCACCGAGTCCCTCATGTAAGGGATAGCCGCCCCTACGGAACGGCCCGGACTGGGACCAGGCACCCCCAGGCGCCGAAGGGGTGGGTCGGCCGTGTTGCCGAAGCTTAGCCGGCGCTGATGACCGCAGCCCCTAACGATGCCCACAGGCGGGGGAGCCAAGGAGAGCACTAGGAAGACGTGGCGGGGTCGGACGGCTCAATTTCCAGGGTGGGACCCCGGGGGTTCAGTACCCCGGGCATCCGGTCGGTTTCGCCGGCGCGACCCCAAGCCTTCCACGGCCCCCTTCGTGGGTGCAGGGATACCGTGCAGGGTGCAGGCTTAGACGCCAATTCCCCAGAAGTTTTAGGGATAGGGTTTGTCCGGGCGCCACCGCAGCGACAACCTCGCAAGAAGCTCTCTTCCACAAAAGCACGGGCAACGTTCGTGTGCGAGTGTTGGTCTCCCATGGTCTACCGACTCCCCCGGGCGGCCCAAGCGTTACGCCCACGGCCGGGCCCTCGAGCAGGCGCACCCCTGGTGCCTCTCGTAAGGGAAGGCTACGGTCCTCAACCCCTCGTATGGCGGGGAGGGCGCATTTGAAACGCTAAAGGACGAGCCCTGTTCGGGACCTGGCGGGGATCCGCGGATTGGCGAGAGGGATGGGTCTGCCGTTGGTCAGAGGGGACGCACCCCTGGGACGCAGTTTGGCATTAGCGACCGATGGCCCATCTACGACCATGTACTCCGGGAGCGCCAAGGAGGACGCGGGTGGGCTTTGGGGGCAGACTCAATTTCCAGGGTCTGGGCGCCGGGGGTGCAATACCCTTAAGCGCTCATGTCGGTTTCGTCTGCCGCCCGCCTCTGGCCCGGCTCCTAGTGACGGGTGCTGTGAACGTGCGATCGTGCTTGCGGTTGAAGAGTTCAAAGGCTACCGCTGGGGATAACACGCCCGGGGAATTTAGAAACCCCCCCCTCCGCTACAATCTCTGCTTCTGCCGGACTCGGAGGGGAGCCGCCCCGGGGGCGACCGCTCCCTCTCCTCTTCCGCGGCGTGCCGCGCGCTTCGCCGTCAGCAGCGGAGCGAACCTTTTTCTCGGTCCGCAGCTCTTCAGGCGTAGGCGGGCAGCGCTAACAGGGTACACTGGGGACCACTCGACCGCAACCGCTCCTCCGACCGACGAGCATACCTACCGCGGATACGCCACGGTGGGTCTAAGCCTCGTCGCCGCCGCGAGGAGCAGGCGGGAGCCGTCCCTTTTCGTGCTGCGGAAATAAACCGTGGACACAGAGGTGTGTCTGCGCTCTCCGACCGGGCGGGGGGCGATTGGACTTGCCCGAGGGACACTAGGCGAGGCGCTGCCGCGGGAGCCGGAGCTCCGCGCTGGACGCTGCCGCCGCCGCCGCCGCCCCCCACCCACGGTACGGTGGAGTACGCCCGTTCCATACGCTTCGTAGCAAACCTCAGCCGAAGCAGAGAGTCCTACCGCTGTGGCAGGAGCGGGGCCGTGCGAGGACCACACTGGCACCGCGCTACACAACCTTAGGCAGAGGACCACAGCCGCTCACGGGGAGCGGGGGATTGATGCGCGACCAAGACTGAGGCTAAGGAACGCTTTACCATAAACCGGCCGGGGCCAATACCCCTGACCGAGCAAAGTGCCCTGCCCCGCCGGATCGCGCTGTGTCAGATCGATCAAAAGAGCGGAGAGCAGAGACTCTACCGCTGGGAGTTTGTGGAGAACGGCCTGGCTTGCGTCCCGTCCTCCCGCCCTCGACCTCACATGGCTAGCCTCACCCGCCGGGAGCCACCCCATTGGGGACCGTAGGGCGGAGAAGGGGTCTCCGCGTCCGGAATTTACTTGTGGAGAACGGCCTGGCTTACGTCCCGTCCTCCCGCCCTCGACCTCACATGGCTAGCCTCACCCGCCGGGCGCCACCCCATTGGGGACCGTAGGGCGGAGAAGGGGTCTCCGCGTCCGGAATTTACTTGTGGAGAACGGCCTGGCTTACGTCCCGTCCTCCCGCCCTCGACCTCACACGGCTGCCTCACCCGCCGGGCGCCACCCCATTGGGGACCGTAGGGCGGAGAAGGGGTCTCCGCGTCCGGAATTTACTTGTGGAGAACGGCCTGGCTTACGTCCCGTCCTCCCGCCCTCGACCTCACATGGCTAGCCTCACCCGCCGGGCGCCACCCCATTGGGGACCGTAGGGCGGAGAAGGGGTCTCCGCGTACGGAATTTCTTGTGGAGAACGGCCTGGCTTACGTCCCGTCCTCCCATGGCTAGCCTCACCCGCCGGGCGCCACCCCCATTGGGGACCGTAGGGCGGAGAAGGGGTCTCCGCGTCCGGAATTTCTTGTGGAGAACGGCCTGGCTTACGTCCCGTCCTCCGCCCTCGACCTCACATGGCTAGCCTACCCCGCCGGGCGCCGCTCCATTGGGGATACGGTACGGCAAAGCGCGACGCCGCACGATGCCAACACTTTGTGCAAAAACCTGCAGAGTCGACCAAACCTCGCTTCTTTGACCGGTATTTTTGATGCTTTTCTCTGCCGCCGAAGGTGCACTGAGGGTCGGATCGCCCAAAATTTTTACCGGTCGGTTTTGGTCTGCGGTTCTTCCGAGAGGTGCCCGCCTGACAGTTCTTTTTCAGCAGCTCCGAAAGGCCATCCAGCGGGCAAGCCAGGGGTTGGCAGCCGCCGGCGGTGAGCCTTCCCCGGCCGGGGCAGACGGCTCCGACCGCAAATTTTTCGACTTTCGCCGAGGCCAAAACCCCATGCACTTTTAAAGCCTGCCCGCAGCGCCGTCTCTGTCAGACGTCCCTTGCCGCCTGCGGTGGTCCTCGCCGGCAGAGAGAAGCCGGAGTCGCCCCCTCTCCGGTTCTTTTCACCATTCCGGAGCTCTGAAATCTGCCGGACACCGAGTGACCGAGGACGCTTCAGGAGGGCGGCAGCGAGAGGCAGAGTGCCACGGTCGGGTCGCCGGTTCTCCCACACTTTGAAATTTTTCGCTTGTTCTGGTGGATGGAGAGAGAGCGTGGCTTATGCGCCCTCTGCCCCGCGGTCCGCCCTGGCTGGCCTTACGCCGGTGGTTCGCCAGGCCACCGGCACCTTGTACGGCGGGGACGGCGTGGCTTATGCGCCCGTCAACCCACCTACTCGCCCCGGCTAGCCTTTTACCCGGAGGCGCCACGCTCTGGGTTACAGTGAGCGGCACGAACCCAGTCATACCATGCCGCTCACCCTCGCGCCCTCTCCGGCCTCCGCCGCGGAGACCTCCCGCTAGGACCTGCGGGGGGCGATTTCTGCCAAAATCTACAAAGTCCCCGATGGTTAAGACGTAGACTGTTGAGCGGGACCTACACACTCTTGTAGCCGATGGGGCTCGCCATTTCCCGCAGAAAATGGACCCACCTCCCGCAGAGGAACATGAAATGCCCCTTCCCGCGGGACCCGAAGGACCGCTCTGTCCGAGCAGGCCTCCAGGACCACGGCACGCAAAAGCGACTCAGTCCCGCTGGCATTACGGATCTGACTTTGTGCAAAAACCAGGCAGAGTCAGACCAAAACCTCCCTTCTTTGACCGGTGTTTTTGTTGCTTTTCTCTGCCGCCGAAGGTGCACTGAGGATCGGATCGCCCAAAATTTTTACCGGTCGTTTTGGTCTGCGGTTCTTCCGAGAGGTGCCCGCCTGACAGTTCTTTTTCAGCAGCCTCCGAAAGGGCATCCAGCTGGCAAGCCAGGGGTTGGCAGCCGCCGGCGGTGAGCCTTCCCCGGCCGGGGCAGACAGCTCCGACCGCAAAATTTTTTCGACTTTCGCCGAGGCCAAAACCCCATGCACTTTTAAAGCCTGCCCGCAGCGCCGTCTCCTGGCAGACGTCCCTTGCCGCCTGCGGTGGTCCTCGCCCGGCAGAGAGAAGCCGGATTCGCCCTCTCACCGGTTCTTTTTCACCATTCCGGAGCTCTGAAATCTGCCGGACACCGAGTGAACCGGGACGCTTCCAGGAGGGCGGCAGCGAGAGGCAGAGTGCCACCGGTCGGGAAGCCGGTTCTCCCACACTTTGAAATTTTTTCGCTTGTTCTGGTGGGATGGAGAGAGAGCGTGGCTTATGCGCCCTCTGCCCCGCGGTACGCCCTTGGCTAGCCTTACGCCGGTGGTTCGCCAGGCCACCGGCACCTTGTACAGCGGGGACGGCGTGGCTTATGCGCCCTCTGCCCCGCGGTACGCCCTTGGCTAGCCTTACGCCGGTGGTTCGCCAGGCCACCGGCACCTTGTACGGCGGGGACGGCGTTGCTTATGCGCCCGTCAATCCACCTACTCGCCCCGGCTAGCCTTTTACCCGGAGGGCGCCACGCTCCGGGTAGCAGTGAGCGGCACGAGCCAGTCATACCATGCCGCTCACCTCGCACCTTTTCCGGCCTCCGCCGCGGAGACCTCCCGCTCTGTTCTGCGGAGAGCGATTTTGGGCAAAATCTACAAAGTCCCCGATGGTTAAGGACGTAGACTGTTGAGCGGGACCTACACACTCTTGTAGCCGAAGGGGCTCGCCATTTCCCGCAGAAAATGGATCACCTCCCGCAGAGGAACATGAAAGCCCCTTCCCGCGGGACCCGAAGGACCACTCTGTCCGAGCAGGCTTCCAGGACCACGGCACGCAAGAGCGACTCAGTCCCGCTGGCATTACGGATCTGACTTAGTGCAAAAACCTGGCAGAGTCGACCAAAACTCCCCTTCTCTGACCGGTATTTTTGTTGCTTTTCTCTGCCGCCGAAGGTGCACTACGGGTCGGATCGCCCAAAATTTTTACCGGTCGTTTTGGTCTGCGGTTCTTCCGAGAGGTGCCCGCCTGACAGTTCTTTTTCAGCAGCCTCCGAAAGGCCATCCAGCGGGCAAGCCAGGGGTTGGCAGCCGCCGGAGGTGAGCCTTCCCCGGCCGGGGCAGACAGCTCCGACCGCATAATTTTTCGACTTTCTCCGAGGCCAAAACCCCATGCACTTTTAAAGCCTGCCCGCAGCGCCGTCTCCTGTCAGACGTCCCCGCCGCCTGCGGTGGTCCTCGCCCGGCAGAGAGAAGCCGGAGTCGCCCTCTCTCCGGTTCTTTTTCACCATTCCGGAGCTCTTAAATCTGCCGTACTCCGAGTGACCGAGGACGCTTCCAGGACGGCGGCAGCGAGAGGCAGAGTGCACCGGTCGGGAAGCCGGTTCTCCACACTTTGAAAATTTTTCGCTTGTGCTGGTGGGATGGAGAGAGAGCGTGGCTTATGCGCCCTCTGCCCCGCGGTACGCCCTTGGCTAGCCTTACGCCGGTGGTTCGCCAGGCCACCGGCACCTTGTACGGCGGGGACGGCGTTGCTTATGCGCCCGTCATCCCACCTACTCGCCCCGGCTAGCCTTTTACCCGGAGGGCGCCACGCTCCGGGTAGCAGTGAGCCGGCACGAGCCCAGTCATACCATGCCGCTCACCTCGCACCTTTTCCGGCCTCCGCCGCGGAGACCTCCCGCTAGGACATGCGGGGGGCGATCTTGACCAAAATCTACAAAGTCCCCGATGGTTAAGGACGTAGACTGTTGAGCGGGACCTACACACTCTTGTAGCCGAAGGGGCTCGCCATTTCCCGCAGAAAATGGATCACCTCCCGCAGAGGAACATGAAATGCCCCTTCCCGCGGGACCCGAAAGGACCGCCCTGTCCGAGCAGGCCTCCAGGACCACGGCACGCAAAAGCGACTCAGTCCCGCTGGCATTACGGATCTGACTTAGTGCAAAAACTGCAGAGTCGACCAAAACTCCCCTTCTCTGACCGGTATTTTTGTTGCTTTTCTCTGCCGCCGAAGGTGCACTACGGGTCGGATCGCCCAAATTTTTACCGGTCGTTTTGGTCTGCGGTTCTTCCGAGAGGTGCCCGCCTGACAGTTCTTTTTCAGAAGCCTCCGAAAGGCCATCCAGCGGGCAAGCCAGGGGTTGGCAGCCGCCGCGGTGAGCCTTCCCCGGCCGGGGCAGACAGCTCCGACCGCATAATTTTTTCGACTTTTGCCGAGGCCAAAACCCCATGCACTTTTAAAGCCTGCCCGCAGCGCCGTCTCCTGTCAGACGTCCCCGCCGCCTGCGGTGGTCCTCGCCCGGCAGAGAGAAGCCGGAGTCGCCCTCTCTCCGGTTCTTTTTCACCATTCCGGAGCTCTTAAATCTGCCGTACTCCGAGTGACCGAGACGCTTCCAGGAGGGCGGCAGCGAGAGGCAGAGTGCCACCGGTCGGGAAGCCGGTTCTCCCACACTTTGAAAATATTTCGCTTGTGCTGGTGGGATGGAGAGAGAGCGTGGCTTATGCGCCCTCTGCCCCGCGGTACGCCCTGGCTAGCCTTACGCCGGTGGTTCGCCAGGCCACCGGCACCTTGTACGGCGGGGACGGCGTTGCTTATGCGCCCGTCATCCCACCTACTCGCCCCGGCTAGCCTTTTACCCGGAGGGCGCCACGCTCCGGGTAGCAGTGAGCGGCACGAGCCAGTCATACCATGCCGCTCACCTCGCACCTTTTCCGGCCTCCGCCGCGGAGACCTCACGCTCTGTTCTGCGGAGAGCGATTTTGGGCAAAATCTACAAAGTCCCCGATGGTTTAAGGACGTAGACTGTTGAGCGGGACCTACACACTCTTGTAGCCGAAGGGGCTCGCCATTTCCCGCAGAAAATGGATCACCTCCCGCAGAGGAACATGAAATGCCCCTTCCCGCGGGACCCGAAGGACCGCTCTGTCCGAGCAGGCCTCCAGGACCACGGCACGCAAAAGCGACTCAGTCCCGCTGGCATTACGGATCTGACTTAGTGCAAAAACCTGGCAGAGTCGACCAAACTCCCCTTCTCTGACCGGTATTTTTGTTGCTTTTCTCTGCCGCCGAAGGTGCACTACGGGTCGGATCGCCCAAAATTTTTACCGGTCGTTTTGGTCTGCGGTTCTTCCGAGAGGTGCCCGCCTGACAGTTCTTTTTCAGCAGCCTCCGAAAGGGCATCCAGGGGGCAAGCCAGGGGTTGGCAGCCGCCGGCGGTGAGCCTTCCCCGGCCGGGGCAGAAAGCTCCGACCGCATAATTTTTTCGACTTTCGCCGAGGCCAAAAAGCCCAGGCACTTAGAAAGCCTGCCCGCAGCGCCGCTCCTGTCAGAGGTCCCCGCCGCCTGCGGTGGTCCTCGCCCGGCAGAGAGAAGCCGGAGTCGCCCTCTCTCCGGTTCTTTTTCACCATTCCGGAGCTCTTAAATCTGCCGTACTCCGAGTGACCGAGGACGCTTCCAGGAGGGCGGCAGAGAGAGGCAGAGTGCCACCGGTCGGGAAGCCGGTTCTCCCACACTTTGAAAATTTTTCGCTTGTGCTGGTGGGATGGAGAGAGAGCGTGGCTTATGCGCCCTCTGCCCCGCGGTACGCCCTGGCTAGCCTTACGCCGGTGGTTCGCCAGGCCACCGGCACCTTGTACGGCGGGGACGGCGTTGCTTATGCGCCCGTCAACCCACCTACTCGCCCCGGCTAGCTTTTTACCCGGAGGGCGCCACGCTCCGGGTAGCAGTGAGCGGCACGAGCCCAGTCATACCATGCCGCTCACCTCGCACCTTTTTCCGGCCTCCGCCGCGGAGACCTCACGCTCTGTTCTGCGGAGAGCGATTTTGGGCAAAATCTACAAAGTCCCCGATGGTTAAGGACGTAGACTGTTGAGCGGGACCTACACACTCTTGTAGCCGAAGGGGCTCGCCATTTCCCGCAGAAAATGGATCACCTCCCGCAGAGGAACATGAAATGCCCCTTCCCGCGGGACCCGAAGGACCGCTCTGTCCGAGCAGGCCTCCAGGACCACGGCACGCAAAAGCGACTCAGTCCCGCTGGCATTACGGATCTGACTTAGTGCAAAAACCTGGCAGAGTCGACCAAAACTCCCCTTCTCTGACCGGTATTTTTGCTGCTTTTCTCTGCCGCCGAAGGTGCACTACGTGTCGGATCGCCCAAAATTTTTACTGGTCGTTTTGGTCTGCGGTTCTTCCGAGAGGTGCCCGCCTGACAGTTCTTTTTCAGCAGCCTCCGAAAGGGCATCCAGCGGGCAAGCCAGGGGTTGGCAGCCGCCGGCGGTGAGCCTTCCCGGCCGGGGCAGACAGCTCCGACCGCATAATTTTTTCGAACTTCTCCGAGGTCAAAATCCCAGGCACTCCGACGGAAGGTCCGCCGCGCGTCTCCCGTCTGACGTCCCCGCCGCTCGCGGTGGTCCTCGCCCGGCAGGGAGCTGCCGGATTCGCCCTCTTACCGGTTCTTTTTCACCTTTCCGGAGCTCTGATATCTGCCGCACACACAGTGACCGAGGACGCTTCCAGGAGGGCGGCAGCGAGAGGCAGAGTGCCACCGGGCGGGTCTCGTTCTCCCACACTTAGAAAATTTTTGCGCTTGTGCTGGTGCGAGGACGTAGGTCTTTCGACCGGGGCAAGCCTGGAGGGCGGTAGCCGGGATTGGCGCCCTATTCCCGGCTAGCTCTCGGAGGCTTCACCCGGTTGGAGGTTGGAGCTCCGACTTCCATGGGCATGTTCCTCACCGGGACCTACGACCAAGTGTGGCCGAGGGACAGTGACACATTCCCGGGTAGCCTGAGTGGCTGCTCCCGCTGAGCTACTTCCATGGGCACTATTCCTCCCCGGGACTTGCCGCCAAGTCTTGGCCGGGGGACAGTGACACATTCCCGGGTAGCCTGAGTGGCTTCTCCCGCTGAGCTCTTACTTCCATGGGCATGTTCCTCACCGGGACCAACTACCAAGTGTGGCCGGGTTTCGAGCTCCAAACTCGGCTTGCACTTGGTCGCTTGGGGGGTCCCCTCCGCTCCGGGAAGGGCGCCCTCCAGCGGGCAGACGAGGGTACTTCTAGTCTGCCCGAGCTCCATGGGGCCCCTCTCGCCCCTAGGCTCCCCGCCCAGGGTTCCAGGGTCCCGGATAAAGCCACCCTGCCGAGTTCGGTATAGGGTACCGGGCCTGGCTGGAATCACGCCGGGATCGGTGAGACCTCCTCGGCCGCGGCTCAGCCTCCAAACTCCCTTTCGCGGTTCTCTTCCCTTCAACTTCCATGGGCATGTTCCACACCGGGACCTCCGACCAAGTGTGGCCGGGGAACAGTCACCCATGCCCGGGTAGCCTCAGCGGCTGCTCCGCTGAGGTCAACTTGGAGGTTGGAGCTCCGACTTCCATGGGCACTATTCCTCCCCGGGACCTGCCGCCAAGTCTGGCCGGGGACAGTGACACATTCCCGGGTAGCCCTGAGCGGCTGCTCCCGCTGAACTCTTACTTCCATGGGCATGTTCCTCATCAGGAACCAACGACCAAGTGTGGCCCAGGGACAGTGACACATTCCCGGTTAGCCTGAGTGGCTGCTCCCGCTGAGCTACTTCCATGAGCACTATTCCTCCCGGGACCTGCCGCCAAGTCCGGCCGGGGGACAGTGACACATTCCCGGGTAGCCTGAGCGGCTGCTCCCGCTGAGCTACTTCCATGGGCACTATTCCTCCCCGGACTTGCCGCCAAGTCTTGGCCGGGGGACAGTGACACATTGCCGGGTAGCCTGAGTGGCTGCTCCGCTGAGCTCTTACTTCCATGGGCATGTTCCTCACCGGGACATACTACCAAGTGTGGCCGGGTTTCGAGCTCCAAACTCGGCTTGCACTTGGTCGCTTGGGGGTCCCCTCCGCTCCGGGAAGGGCGCCCTCCAGCGGGCAGACGAGGGTACTTCTAGTCTGCCCGAGCTCCATGGGCCCCTCTCGCCCCTAGGCCTCCCCGCCCAGGGTTCCAGGGTCCCGGATACAGCACCCTGCCGAGTTCGGTATAGGGTACCGGGCCTGGCTGGAATCACGCCGGGATCGGTGAGACCTCCTCGGCCGCGGCTCAGCCTCCAAACTCCCTTTCGCGGTTCTCTTCCCTTCAACTTCCATGGGCATGTTCCACACCGGGACCTCCGACCAAGTGTGGCCGGGGAACAGTCACCCATGCCCGGGTAGCCTCAGCGGCTGCTCCCGCTGAGGTCAACTTGGAGGTTGGAGCTCCGACTTCCATGGGCACTATTCCTCCCCGGGACCTGCCGCCAAGTCTGGCCGGGGGACAGTGACACATTCCCCGGGTAGCCTGAGCGGCTGCTCCCGCTGAACTCTTACTTCCATGGGCATGTTCCTCATCAGGAACCAACGACCAAGTGTGGCCCAGGGACAGTGACACATTCCCGGTTAGCCTGAGTGGCTGCTCCCGCTGAGCTACTTCCATGAGCACTATTCCTCCCCGGGACCTGCCGCCAAGTCTGGCCGGGGGACAGTGACACATTCCCGGGTAGCCTGAGCGGCTGCTCCCGCTGAGCTACTTCCATGGGCACTATTCCTCCCCGGGACTTGCCGCCAAGTCTTGGCCGGGGGACAGTGACACATTGCCGGGTAGCCTGAGTGGCTGCTCCCGCTGAGCTCTTACTTCCATGGGCATGTTCCTCACCGGGACATACTACCAAGTGTGGCCGGGTTTCGAGCTCCAAACTCGGCTTGCACTTGGTCGCTTGGGGGTCCCCTCCGCTCCGGGAAGGGCGCCCTCCAGCGGGCAGACGAGGGTACTTCTAGTCTGCCCGAGCTCCATGGGGCCCCTCTCGCCCCTAGGCTCCCCGCCCAGGGTTCCAGGGTCCCGGATACAGCCACCCTGCCGAGTTCGGTATAGGGTACCGGGCCTGGCTGGAATCACGCCGGGATCGGTGAGACCTCCTCGGCCGCGGCTCAGCCTCCAAACTCCCTTTCGCGGTTCTCTTCCCCTTCAACTTCCATGGGCATGTTCCACACCGGGACCTCCGACCAAGTGTGGCCGGGGAACAGTCACCCATGCCCGGGTAGCCTCAGCGGCTGCTCCCGCTGAGGTCAACTTGGAGGTTGGAGCTCCGACTTCCATGGGCACTATTCCTCCCCGGGACCTGCCGCCAAGTCTGGCCGGGGGACAGTGACACATTCCCGGGTAGCTTGAGCGGCTTCTCCCGCTGAACTCTTACTTCCATGGGCATGTTCCTCATCAGGAACCAACGACCAAGTGTGGCCCAGGGACAGTGACACATTCCCGGGTAGCCTCAGCAGCTGCTCCCGCTGAGCTACTTCCATGAGCACTATTCCTCCCCGGGACCTGCCGCCAAGTCTGGCCGGGGGACAGTGACACATTCCCGGGTAGCCTGAGCGGCTGCTCCCGCTGGGCTACTTCCATGGGCACTATTCCTCCCCGGGACCTGCCGCAAGTCTGGCCGGGGGACAGTGACACATTCCCGGGTAGCCTGAGTGGCTGCTCCCGCTGAGCTCTTACTTCCATGGGCAATGTTCCTCACCGGGACATACTACCAAGTGTGGCCGGGTTTCGAGCTCCAAACTCGGCTTGCACTTGGTCGCTTGGGGGGTCCCCTCCGCTCCGGGAAGGGCGCCCTCCAGCGGGCAGACGAGGGTACTTCTAGTCTGCCCGAGCTCCATGGGGCCCCTCTCGCCCCTAGGCTCCCCGCCCAGGGTTCCAGGGTCCCGGATACAGCCACCCTGTCGAGTTCGGTATAGGGTACCGGGCCTGGCTGGAATCACGCCGGGATCGGTGAGACCTCCTCGGCCGCGGCTCAGCCTCCAAACTCCCTTTCGCGGTTCTCTTCCCTTCAACTTCCATGGGCATGTTCCACACCGGGACCTCCGACCAAGTGTGGCCGGGGAACAGTCACCCAGGCCCGGGTAGCCTCAGCGGCTGCTCCCGCTGAGGTCAACTTGGAGGTTGGAGCTCCGACTTCCATGGGCACTATTCCTCCCCGGGACCTGCCGCCAAGTCTGGCCGGGGGACAGTGACACATTCCCGGGTAGCCTGAGCGGCTGCTCCCGCTGAACTCTTTAGTTTCCATGGGCATGTTCCTCATCAGGAATCAACGACCAAGTGTGGCCGAGGGACAGTGACACATTCCCGGGTAGCCTCAGCAGCTGCTCCCGCTGAGCTACTTCCATGAGCACTATTCCTCCCCGGGACCTGCCGCCAAGTCTGGCCGGGGGACAGTGACACATTCCCGGGTAGCCTGAGTGGCTGCTCCCGCTGAGCTACTTCCATGGGAACTATTCCTCCCCGGGACTTGCCGCCAAGTCTTGGCCGGGGGACAGTGACACATTCCCGGGTAGCCTGAGTGGCTGCTCCCGCTGAGCTACTTCCATGGGAACTATTCCTCCCGGGACTTGCCGCCAAGTCTTGGCCGGGGGACAGTGACACATTCCCGTGTAGCCTGAGTGGCTGCTCCCGCTGAGCTCTTACTTCCATGGGCATGTTCCTCACCGGGACATACTACCAAGTGTGGCCGGGTTTCGAGCTCCAAACTCGGCTTGCACTTGGTCGCTTGGGGGGTCCCCTCCGCTCCGGGAAGGGCGCCCTCCAGCGGGCAGACGAGGGTACTTCTAGTCTGCCCGAGCTCCATGGGGCCCCTCTCGCCCCTAGGCTCCCGGCCCAGGGTTCCAGGGTCGCGGATCCAGCCACCATGCGGAGTTCGGTTTGGGTACCGGGCCTGGCAGAAATCACGCCGGGATCGGTGAGCCCTCCTCGGCCGCGGCTTCGCGCAAAAACTCCCTTTCGCGGTTCTCTTCACTTCAACTTCCATGGACACGTTCCACACTTGGACCTACGACCAAGTGTGCCCGGGGAACAGTAACCCATGCCCGGGCAGCCTCAGCAAGTGCTCCGGCTGAGGTCAGTTTGGAGGTTTGAGCTCCGACTTCCATGGCCATGTTCCTCACCGGGACCTACGACCAAGCGTGGCCGGGTTTCGAGCTCCAAACTCGGCTTGCACTTGGTGGCCAAGGGGGTCCCCTCCGCTCCGGGAAGGGCGCCCTCCAGCGGGCAGACGAGGTTACTTCTAGTCTGCCCGAGCTCCATGGGGCATTATTCCTCCCGGGACTTGCCGCCAAGTCTGGCCGGGGGACAGTGACACTTGGCCGGGTAGGCGAAGTGGCTTCTCCCGCTGACTTGCCCCTTTGGAAGTAGGAGCTCCTACTTCCATGGGCATTATTCCTCCCCGGGACTTGCCGCCAAGTCTGGCCGGGGGACAGTGACACTTGGCCGGGTAGGCGAAGTGGCTTCTCCCGCTGACTTGCCCCTTTGGAAGTAGGAGCTCCTACTTCCATGGGCATTATTCCTCCCCGGGACTTGCCGCCAAGTCTGGCCGGGGGACAGTGACACTTGGCCGGGTAGGCGAAGTGGCTTCTCCCGCTGACTTGCCCCTTTGGAAGTAGGAGCTCTTACTTCCATGGGCATTATACCTCTCGAAGACTTAGAGCCAAGT
Organism: Engystomops pustulosus; assembly: GCF_040894005.1. NCBI lineage: Eukaryota > Metazoa > Chordata > Amphibia > Anura > Leptodactylidae > Engystomops > Engystomops pustulosus. The sequence continues at coordinate 14,840 of NW_027285204.1, read as the reverse complement.
GAGCTCCTACTTCCATGGGCATTATTCCTCCCCGGGACTTGCCGCCAAGTCTGGCCGGGGGACAGTGACACTTGGCCGGGTAGGCGAAGTGGCTTCTCCCGCTGACTTGCCCCTTTGGAAGTAGGAGCTCTTACTTCCATGGGCATTATACCTCTCGAAGACGTAGAGCCAAGTGAGCTCCTACTTCCATGGGCATTATTCCTCCCCGGGACTTGCCGCCAAGTCTGGCCGGGGGACAGTGACACTTGGCCGGGTAGGCCAAGTGGCTTCTCCCGCTGACTTGCCCCTTTGGAAGTAGGAGCTCCTACTTCCATGGGCATTATTCCTCCCCGGGACTTGCCGCCAAGTCTGGCCGGGGGACAGTGACACTTGGCCGGGTAGGCGAAGTGGCTTCTCCCGCTGACTTGCCCCTTTGGAAGTAGGAGCTCCTACTTCCATGGGCATTATTCCTCCCCGGGACTTGCCGCCAAGTCTGGCCGGGGGACAGTGACACTTGGCCGGGTAGGCGAAGTGGCTTCTCCCGCTGACTTGCCCCTTTGGAAGTAGGAGCTCTTACTTCCATGGGCATTATACCTCTCGAAGACTTAGAGCCAAGTGAGCTCCTACTTCCATGGGCATTATTCCTCCCCGGGACTTGCCGCCAAGTCTGGCCGGGGGACAGTGACACTTGCCGGGTAGGCGAAGTGGCTTCTCCCGCTGACTTGCCCCTTTGGAAGTAGGAGCTCCTACTTCCATGGGCATTATTCCTCCCCGGGACTTGCCGCCAAGTCTGGCCGGGGGACAGTGACACTTGGCCGGGTAGGCGAAGTGGCTTCTCCCGCTGACTTGCCCCTTTGGAAGTAGGAGCTCCTACTTCCATGGGCATTATTCCTCCCGGGACTTGCCGCCAAGTCTGGCCGGGGGACAGTGACACTTGGCCGGGTAGGCGAAGTGGCTTCTCCCGCTGACTTGCCCCTTTGGAAGTAGGAGCTCCTACTTCCATGGGCATTATTCCTCCCCGGGACTTGCCGCCAAGTCTGGCCGGGGACAGTGACACTTGGCCGGGTAGGCGAAGTGGCTTCTCCCGGCTTACTTGCCCCTTTGGAAGTAGGAGCTCCTACTTCCATGGGCATTATTCCTCCCCGGGACTTGCCGCCAAGTCTGGCCGCGGGACAGTGACACTTGGCCGGGTAGGCGAAGTGGCTTCTCCCGCTGACTTGCCCCTTTGGAAGTAGGAGCTCTTAATTCCATGGGCATTATACCTCTCGAAGACTTAGAGCCAAGTGAGCTCCTACTTCCATGGGCATTATTCCTCCCCGGGACTTGCCGCCAAGTCTGGCCGGGGGACAGTGACAATTGGCCGGGTAGGCGAAAGTGGCTTCTCCCGCTGACTTGCCCCTTTGGAAGTAGGAGCTCCTACTTCCATGGGCATTATTCCTCCCCGGGACTTGCCGCCAAGTCTGGCCGGGGGACAGTGACATGTGGCCGGATAGGCCAAGTGGCTTCTCCCGCTGACTTGCCCCTTTGGAAGTAGGAGCTCCTACTTCCATGGGCATTATTCCTCCCCGGGACCTACAGCCAAGAGTGGCCGGGGGACAGTGACACTTGGCCGGGTAGGCGAAGTGGCTTCTCCCGCTGACTTGCCCCTTTGGAAGTAGGAGCTCCTACTTCCATGGGCATTATTCCTCCCCGGGACTTGCCGCCAAGTCTGGCCGGGGGACAGCGACATGTGGCCGGATAGGCCAAGTGGCTTCTCCCGCTGACTTGCCCCTTTGGAAGTAGGAGCTCCTACTTCCATGGGCATTATTCCTCCCCGGGACCTACAGCCAAGAGTGGCCGGGGGACAGTGACACTTGGCCGGGTAGGCCAAGTGGCTTCTCCCGCTGACTTGCCCCTTTGGAAGTAGGAGCTCCTACTTCCATGGGCATTATTCCTCCCCGGGACTTGCCGCCAAGTCTGGCCGGGGGACAGTGACACTTGGCCGGGTAGGCGAAGTGGCTTCTCCCGCTGACTTGCCCCTTTGGAAGTAGGAGCTCCTACTTCCATGGGCATTATTCCTCCCCGGGACTTGCCGCCAAGTCTGGCCGGGGGACAGTGACACTTGGCCGGGTAGGCGAAGTGGCTTCTCCCGCTGACTTGCCCCTTTGGAAGTAGGAGCTCCTACTTCCATGGGCATTATTCCTCCCCGGGACTTGCCGCCAAGTCTGGCCGGGGGACAGTGACACTTGGCCGGGTAGGCGAAGTGGCTTCTCCCGCTTACTTGCCCCTTTGGAAGTAGGAGCTCCTACTTCCATGGGCATTATTCCTCCCCGGGACTTGCCGCCAAGTCTGGCCGGGGGACAGTGACACTTGGCCGGGTAGGCGAAGTGGCTTCTCCCGCTGACTTGCCCCTTTGGAAGTAGGAGCTCTTACTTCCATGGGCATTATACCTCTCGAAGACTTAGAGCCAAGTGAGCTCCTACTTCCATGGGCATTATTCCTCCCCGGGACTTGCCGCCAAGTCTGGCCGGGGGACAGTGACAATTGGCCGGGTAGGCGAAGTGGCTTCTCCCCGCTGACTTGCCCTTTGGAAGTAGGAGCTCCTACTTCCATGGGCATTATTCCTCCCCGGGACTTGCCGCCAAGTCTGGCCGGGGGACAGTGACATGTGGCCGGATAGGCCAAGTGGCTTCTCCCGCTGACTGCCCCTTTGGGAAGTAGGAGCTCCTACTTCCATGGGCATTATTCCTCCCCGGGACCTACAGCCAAGAGTGGCCGGGGGACAGTGACACTTGGCCGGTAGGCGAAGTGGCTTCTCCCGCTGACTTGCCCCTTTGGAAGTAGGAGCTCCTACTTCCATGGGCATTATTCCTCCCCGGGACTTGCCGCCAAGTCTGGCCGGGGGACAGCGACATGTGGCCGGATAGGCCAAGTGGCTTCTCCCGCTGACTTGCCCCTTTGGAAGTAGGAGCTCCTACTTCCATGGGCATTATTCCTCCCCGGGACCTACAGCCAAGAGTGGCCGGGGGACAGTGACACTTGGCCGGGTAGGCCAAGTGGCTTCTCCCGCTGACTTGCCCCTTTGGAAGTAGGAGCTCCTACTTCCATGGGCATTATTCCTCCCCGGGACTTGCCGCCAAGTCTGGCCGGGGGACAGTGACACTTGGCCGGGTAGGCGAAGTGGCTTCTCCCGCTGACTTGCCCCTTTGGAAGTAGGAGCTCCTACTTCCATGGGCATTATTCCTCCCCGGGACCTACTGCCAAGTGTGGCCGGGGGACAGTGACATGTGGCCGGATAGGCCAAGTGGCTTCTCCCGCTGACTTGCCCCTTTGGAAGTAGGAGCTCCTACTTCCATGGGCATTATTCCTCCCCGGGACTTGCCGCCAAGTCTGGCCGGGGACAGTGACACTTGGCCGGGTAGGCGAAGTGGCTTCTCCCGCTGACTTGCCCCTTTGGAAGTTGGAGCTCTTACTTCCATGGGCATTATACCTCTCGAAGACTTAGAGCCAAGTGAGCTCCTACTTCCATGGGCATTATTCCTCCCCGGGACTTGCCGCCAAGTCTGGCCGGGGGACAGTGACACTTGGCCGGGTAGGCGAAGTGGCTTCTCCCGCTGACTTGCCCCTTTGGAAGTAGGAGCTCCTACTTCCATGGGCATTATTCCTCCCCGGGACCTACTGCCAAGTGTGGCCGGGGGACAGTGACATGTGGCCGTATAGGCCAAGTGGCTTCTCCCGCTGACTTGCCCCTTTGGAAGTAGGAGCTCCTACTTCCATGGGCATTATTCCTCCCCGGGACTTGCCGCCAAGTCTGGCCGGGGGACAGTGACACTCGGCCGGGTAGGCGAAGTGGCTTCTCCCGCTGACTTGCCCCTTTGGAAGTAGGAGCTCCTACTTCCATGGGCATTATTCCTCCCCGGGACCTACTGCCAAGTGTGGCCGGGGAACAGTGACTCTTGGCCGGATAGGCCAAGTGGCTTCTCCCGCTGACTGGCCCTTTTGGAAGTAGGAGCTCCTACTTCCATGGGCATTATTCCTCCCCGGGACCTACAGCCAAGTGTGGCCGGGGAACAGTGACTCTTTGCCGGATAGGCCAAGTGGCTTCTCCCGCTGACTTGCCCCTTTGGAAGTAGGAGCTCCTACTTCCATGGGCATTATTCCTCCCCGGGACCTACAGCCAAGTGTGGCCGGGGAACAGTGACTCTTGGCCGGATAGGCCAAGTGGCTTCTCCCGCTGACTTGCCCCTTTGGAAGTAGGAGCTCTTACTTCCATGGGCAGTATACCTCTCGGGGACTTAGAGCCAAGTGTCTTCACCCTTTGGAGGTAGTAGCTCCTACTTCCATGTGCATTATTCCTCCCCGGGACATACTGCCAAGTGTGGCCGGGGAACAGTGACTCTTGGCCGGATAGGCCAAGTGGCTTCTCCCGCTGACTTGCCCCTATGGAAGTAGGAGCTCTTACTTCCATGGGCATTATTCCTCCCCGGGACCTACTGCCAAGTGTGGCCGGGGAACAGTGACTCTTGGCCGGATAGGCCAAGTGGCTTCTCCCGCTGACTTGCCCCTTTGGAAGTAGGAGCTCCCACTTCCATGGGCATTATTCCTCCCCGGGACCTACTGCCAAGTGTGGCCGGGGAACAGTGACTCTTGGCCGGATAGGCCAAGTGGCTTCTCCCGCTGACTTGCCCCTTTGGAGGTAGTAGCTCCTACTTCCATGGGCATTATTCCTCCCCGGGACCTACTGCCAAGTGTGGCCGGGGAACAGTGACTCTTGGCCGGATAGGCCAAGTGGCTTCTCCCGCTGACTTGCCCCTTTGGAAGTAGGAGCTCCTACTTCCATGGGCATTATTCCTCCCCGGGACCTACTGCCAAGTGTGGCCGGGGGACAGTGACATGTGGCCGGATAGGCCAAGTGGCTTCTCCCGCTGACTTGCCCCTTTGGAAGTAGGAGCTCCTACTTCCATGGGCATTATTCCTCCCCGGGACCTACAGCCAAGAGTGGCCGGGGGACAGTGACACTTGGCCGGGTAGGCGAGGTGGCTTCTCCCGCTGACTTGACCCTTTGGAAGTAGGAGCTCCTACTTCCATGGGCATTATTCCTCCCCGGGACTTGCCGCCAAGTCTGGCCGGGGGACAGTGACATGTGGCCGGATAGGCCAAGTGGCTTCTCCCGCTGACTTGCCCCTTTGGAAGTAGGAGCTCCTACTTCCATGGGCATTATTCCTCCCGGGGACTTGCCGCCAAGTCTGGCCGGGGGACAGTGACACTCGGCCGGGTAGGCGAAGTGGCTTCTCCCGCTGACTTGCCCCTTTGGAAGTAGGAGCTCCTACTTCCATGGGCATTATTCCTCCCCGGGACCTACTGCCAAGTGTGGCCGGGGGACAGTGACACTTGGCCGGGTAGGCGAAGTGGCTTCTCCCGCTGACTTGACCCTTTGGAAGTAGGAGCTCCTACTTCCATGGGCATTATTCCTCCCCGGGACCTCCTGCCAAGTGTGGCCGGGGAACAGTGACTCTTGGCCGGATAGGCCAAGTGGCTTCTCCCGCTGACTTGCCCCTTTGGAAGTAGGAGCTCCTACTTCCATGGGCATTATTCCTCCCCGGGACCTACAGCCAAGTGTGGCCGGGGAACAGTGACTCTTTGCCGGATAGGCCAAGTGGCTTCTCCCGCTGACTTGCCCCTTTGGAAGTAGGAGCTCCTACTTCCATGGGCATTATTCCTCCCCTCGACCTACAGCCAAGTGTGGCCGGGGAACAGTGACTCTTTGCCGGATAGGCCAAGTGGCTTCTCCGCTGACTTGCCCCTTTGGAGGTAGTAGCTCCTACTTCCATGGGCATTATTCCTCCCCGGGACATACTGCCAAGTGTGGCCGGGGAACAGTGACTCTTTGCCGGATAGGCCAAGTGGCTTCTCCCGCTGACTTGCCCCTTTGGAGGTAGTAGCTCCTACTTCCATGGGCATTATTCCTCCCCGGGACCTACAGCCAAGAGTGGCCGGGGAACAGTGACTCTTGGCCGGATAGGCCAAGTGGCTTCTCCCGCTGACTTGCCCCTTTGGAAGTAGGAGCTCCTACTTCCATGGGCATTATTCCTCCCCGGGACCTACTGCCAAGTGTGGCCGGGGAACAGTGACTCTTGGCCGGATAGGCCAAGTGGCTTCTCCCGCTGACTTGCCCCTATGGAAGTAGGAGCTCTTACTTCCATGGGCAGTATACCACTCGGGGACTTAGAGCCAAGTGTCTTCACCCTTTGGAGGTAGTAGCTCCTACTTCCATGGGCATTATTCCTCCCCGGGACATACTGCAAATTGTGGCCGGGGAACAGTGACTCTTGGCCGGATAAGCCAAGTGGCTTCTCCCGCTGACTTGCCCTTTGAAGGTAGTAGCTCCTACTTCCATGGGCATTATTCCTCCCCGGGACCTACAGCCAAGAGTGGCCGGGGAACAGTGACTCTTGGCCGGATAGGCCAAGTGGCTTCTCCCGCTGACTTGCCCCTTTGGAAGTAGGAGCTCTCACTTCCATGGGCAGTATACCTCTCGGGGACTTAGAGCCAAGTGTCTTCGCCCTTTGGAGGTAGGAGCTCTTACTTCCATGGGCATTATTCCTCTCCGGGACTTACAGCCAAGTGTGGCCGGGGAACAGTGACACTTGGCCGGGTAGGCCAAGTGGCTGCTCCCGCTGACTTGCCCCTTTTGAAGTAGGAGCTCCTACTTCCATGGGCATTATTCCACCCCGGGACCTACAGCCAAGTGTGGACGGGGGACAGTGACATGTGGCCGGATAGGCCAAGTGGCTTCTCCCGCTGACTTGCCCCTTTGGAAGTAGGAGCTCCTACTTCCATGGGCATTATTCCTCCCCGGGACCTACTGCCAAGTGTGGCCGGGGAACAGTGACTCTTGGCCGGGTAGGCCAAGTGGCTTCTCCCGCTGACTTGCCCCTTTGGAAGTAGGAGCTCCTACTTCCATGGGCATTATTCCTCTCCGGGACCTACTGCCAAGTGTGGCCGGGGAACAGTGACTCTTGGCCGGATAGGCCAAGTGGCTTCTCCCGCTGACTTGCCCCTTTGGAAGTAGGAGCTCTTACTCCCATGGGCAGTATACCTCTCGGGGACTTAGAGCCAAGTGTCTTCACCCTTTGGAGGTAGTAGCTCCTACTTCCATGGGCATTATTCCTCCCCGGGACCTACTGCCAAGTGTGGCCGGGGAACAGTGACTCTTGGCCGGATAGGCCAAGTGGCTCTTCTCCCGCTGACTTGCCCCTTTGGAAGTAGGAGCTCCTACTTCCATGGGCATTATTCCTCCCCGGGACCTACAGCCAAGTGTGGCCGGGGAACAGTGACTCTTGGCCGGATAGGCCAAGTGGCTTCTCCCGCTGACTTGCCCCTTTGGAAGTAGGAGCTCTTACTTCCATGGGCATTATACCTCTCGGGGACTTAGAGCCAAGTGTCTTCACCCTTTGGAGGTAGGAGCTCCTACTTCCATGGGCATTATTCCTCCCCGGGACCTACTGCCAAGTGTGGCCGGGGAACAGTGACTCTTGGCCGGATAGGCCAAGTGGCTTCTCCCGCTGACTTGCCCCTATTGAAGTAGGAGCTCTTACTTCCATGGGCATTATTCCTCCCCGGGACCTACTGCCAAGTGTGGCCGGGGAACAGTGACTCTTGGCCGGATAGGCCAAGTGGCTTCTCCCGCTGACTTGCCCCTTTGGAAGTAGGAGCTCTTACTTCCATGGGCATTATTCCTCCCCGGGACCTACTGCCAAGTGTGGCCGGGGAACAGTGACTCTTGGCCGGATAGGCCAAGTGGCTTCTCCCGCCGACTTGCCCCTTTGGAAGTAGGAGCTCCCACTTCCATGGGCATTATTCCTCCCCGGGACATACTGCCAAGTGTGGCCGGGGAACAGTGACTCTTGGCCGGATAGTCCAAGTGGCTTCTCCCGCTGACTTGCCCCTTTGGAAGTAGGAGCTCCTACTTCCATGGGCATTATTCCTCCCCGGGACCTACAGCCAAGAGTGGCCGGGGGACAGTGACATGTGGCCGGATAGGCCAAGTGGCTTCTCCCGCTGACTTGCCCCTTTGGAAGTAGGAGCTCCTACTTCCATGGGCATTATTCCTCCCCGGGACCTACTGCCAAGTGTGGCCGGGGAACAGTGACTCTTGGCCGGATAGGCCAAGTGGCTTCTCCCGCTGACTTGCCCCTATGGAAGTAGGAGCTCTTACTTCCATGGGCATTATTCCTCCCCGGGACCTACTGCCAAGTGTGGCCGGGGAACAGTGACTCTTGGCCGGATAGGCCAAGTGGCTTCTCCCGCTGACTTGCCCCTTTGGAAGTAGGAGCTCTCACTTCCATGGGCAGTATACCTCTCGGGGACTTAGAGCCAAGTGTCTTCACCCTTTGGAGGTAGGAGCTCTTACTTCCATGGGCATTATTCCTCTCCGGGACCTACAGCCAAGTGTGGCCGGGGAACAGTGACACTTGGCCGGATAGGCCAAGTGGCTGCTCCCGCTGACTTGCCCCTTTGGAAGTAGGAGCTCCTACTTCCATGGGCATTATTCCACCCCGGGACCTACAGCCAAGTGTGGCCGGGGACAGTGACATGTGGCCGGATAGGCCAAGTGGCTTCTCCCGCTGACTTGCCCCTTTGGAAGTAGGAGCTCCTACTTCCATGGGCATTATTCCTCCCCGGGACCTACTGCCAAGTGTGGCCGGGGAACAGTGACTCTTGGCCGGGTAGGCCAAGTGGCTTCTCCCGCTGACTTGCCCCTTTGGAAGTAGGAGCTCCTACTTCCATGGGCATTATTCCTCCCCGGGACCTACTGCCAAGTGTGGCCGGGGAACAGTGACTCTTGGCCGGGTAGGCCAAGTGGCTTCTCCCGCTGACTTGCCCCTTTGGAAGTAGGAGCTCTTACTCCCATGGGCAGTATACCTCTCGGGGACTTAGAGCCAAGTGTCTTCACCCTTTGGAGGTAGTAGCTCCTACTTCCATGGGCATTATTCCTCCCCGGGACCTACTGCCAAGTGTAGCCGGGGAACAGTGACTCTTGGCCGGATAGAACTAGTGGCTTCTCCCGCTGACTTGCCCCTTTGGAAGTAGGAGCTCCTACTTCCATGGGCATTATTCCTCCCCGGGACCTACTGCCAAGAGTGGCCGGGGAACAGTGACTCTTGGCCGGATAGGCCAAGTGGCTTCTCCCGCTGACTTGCCCCTTTGGAAGTAGGAGCTCCTACTTCCATGGGCATTATTCCTCCCGGGACCTACTGCCAAGTAAGGCCGGGGAACAGTGACTCTTGGCCGGATAGAACTAGTGGCTTCTTCCGCTGACTTGCCCCTTTGGAAGTAGGAGCTCCTACTTCCATGGGCATTATTCCTCCCGGGACCTACAGCCAAGCTTGGCCGGGGGACAGTGACATGTGGCCGGATAGGCCAAGTGGCTTCTCCCGCTGACTTGCCCCTTTGGAGGTAGGAGCTCTTACTTCCATGGGCATTATTCCTCTCCGGGACCTACAGCCAAGTGTGGCCGGGGAACAGTGAAACTTGGCCGAATAGGCCAAGTGGCTGCTCCCGCTGACTTGCCCCTTTGGAAGTAGGAGCTCCTACTTCCATGGGCATTATTCCTCCCCGGGACCTATAGCCAAGTGTGGCCGGGGGACGGTGACATGTGGCCGGATAGGCCGAGCGGCTTCTCCCGCTGACGTCATCGCTTTGGAAGTAGGAGCTCCTACTTCCATGGGCTTGTTCCTCCCCGGGACTTGCCGCCAAGTCTGGCCGGGGGACAGTGACATGTGGCCGGATAGGCCAACTGGCTGCTCCCGCTGAGCCCCTACTTCCATGGGCTTGTTCGTCCCCCGGGACTTGCCGCCAAGTCTGGCCGGGGAACAGTGA
>NW_027285203.1:0-96360 GCF_040894005.1 Engystomops pustulosus | reverse complement strand
TCTCCCTGCATACATAAAGTCACCTAACCTGGAAGATCTCATGGTCACACATATCTTCTCATCACAACCAGAGATGGGCAGCTCTCCCTGCATACATAAAGTCACCTAACCTGGAAGATCTCCTGGTCACACATATCTCATCACACCCAGAGATGGACAGCTCTCCCTGCATACATACAGTCACCTAACCTGGAAGATCTCCTGGTCACACATATCTCATCACACCCAGAGATGGGCAGCTCTCCCTGTATACATACAGTCACCTAACCTGGAAGATCTCCTGGTCACACATATCTCATCACACCCAGAGATGGGCAGCTCTCCCTGTATACATACAGTCACCTAACCTGGAAGATCTCCTGGTCACACATATCTCATCACACCCAGAGATGGGCAGCTCTCCCTGTATACATACAGTCACCTAACCTGGAAGATCTCCTGGTCACACATATCTCATCACACCCAGAGATGGGCAGCTCCCACTGCAAACATACAGTCACCTAACCTGGAAGATCTCATGGTCAGACATATCTTCTCTTTACATCCAGAGATGGGCAGCTCTCCCTGTATACATACAGTCACCTAACCTGGAAGATCTCCTGGTCACACATATCTCATCACACCCAGAGATGGGCAGCTCTCCCTGTATACATACAGTCACCTAACCTGGAAGATCTCCTGGTCACACATATCTCATCACACCCAGAGATGGGCAGCTCTCCCTGTATACATACAGTCACCTAACCTGGAAGATCTCCTGGTCACACATATCTCATCACACCCAGAGATGGGCAGCTCTCCCTGTATACATACAGTCACCTAACCTGGAAGATCTCCTGGTCACACATATCTCATCACACCCAGAGATGGGCAGCTCTCCCTGTATACATACAGTCACCTAACCTGGAAGATCTCATGGTCACACATATCTTCTCATCACAACCAGAGATGGGCAGCTCTCCCTGCATACATACAGTCACCTAACCTGGAAGATCTCATGGTCACACATATCTTCTCATCACAACCAGAGATGGGCAGCTCTCCCTGTATACATACAGTCACCTAACCTGGAAGATCTCCTGGTCACACATATCTCATCACACCCAGAGATGGGCAGCTCTCCCTGCATACATACAGTCACCTAACCTGGAAGATCTCCTGGTCACACATATCTCATCACACCCAGAGATGGGCAGCTCCCCCTGCAAACATACAGTCACCTAACCTGGAAGATCTCCTGGTCACACATATCTCATCACACCCAGAGATGGGCAGCTCTCCCTGTATACATACAGTCACCTAACCTGGAAGATCCCCTGGTCACACATATCTCATCACACCCAGAGATGGGCAGCTCTCCCTGTATACATACAGTCACCTAACCTGGAAGATCTCCTGGTCACACATATCTCATCACACCCAGAGATGGGCAGCTCTCCCTGTATACATACAGTCACCTAACCTGGAAGATCCCCTGGTCACACATATCTCCTCACACCCAGAGATGGGCAGCTCTCCCTGCATACATAAAGTCACCTAACCTGGAAGATCTCCTGGTCACACATATCTCATCACACCCAGAGATGGGCAGCTCTCCCTGTATACATACAGTCACCTAACCTGGAAGATCTCCTGGTCACACATATCTCCTCATCACACCCAGAGATGGGCAGCTCTCCCTGCATACATACAGTCACCTAACCTGGAAGATCTCCTGGTCACACATATCTCCTCATCACACCCAGAGATGGGCAGCTCTCCCTGCATACATACAGTCACCTAACCTGGAAGATCTCCTGGTCACACATATCTCATCACACCCAGAGATGGGCAGCTCTCCCTGCATACATACAGTCACCTAACCTGGAAGATCTCCTGGTCACACATATCTCCTCACACCCAGAGATGGGCAGCTCTCCCTGCATACATACAGTCACCTAACCTGGAAGATCTCATGGTCACACATATCTTCTCATCACATCCAGTGATGGGCAGCTCTCCCTGCATACATACAGTCACCTAACCTGGAAGATCTCATGGTCAGACATATCTCATCACACCCAGAGATGGGCAGCTCTCCCTGTATACATACAGTCACCTAACCTGGAAGATCTCCTGGTCACACATATCTCCTCATCACACCCAGAGATGGGCAGCTCTCCCTGTATACATACAGTCACCTAACCTGGAAGATCTCCTGGTCACACATATCTTCTCATCACACCCAGAGATGGACAGCTCTCCCTGTATACATACAGTCACCTAACCTGGAAGATCTCCTGGTCACACATATCTCATCACACCCAGAGATGGGCAGCTCTCCCTGCATACATACAGTCACCTAACCTGGAAGATCTCCTGGTCACACATATCTCATCACACCCAGAGATGGGCAGCTCTCCCTGTATACATACAGTCACCTAACCTGGAAGATCCCCTGGTCACACATATCTCATCACACCCAGAGATGGGCAGCTCTCCCTGCATACATACAGTCACCTAACCTGGAAGATCTCCTGGTCACACATATCTCATCACAACCAGAGATGGGCAGCTCTCCCTGTATACATACAGTCACCTAACCTGGAAGATCCCCTGGTCACACATATCTCATCACACCCAGAGATGGGCAGCTCTCCCTGTATACATACAGTCACCTAACCTGGAAGATCTCCTGGTCAGACATATCTCATCACACCCAGAGATGGGCAGCTCTCCCTGCATACATACAGTCACCTAACCTGGAAGATCTCCTGGTCAGACATATCTCATCACACCCAGAGATGGGCAGCTCTCCCTGTATACATACAGTCACCTAACCTGGAAGATCTCCTGGTCACACATATCTCATCACAACCAGAGATGGGCAGCTCTCCCTGTATACATACAGTCACCTAACCTGGAAGATCCCCTGGTCACACATATCTCATCACACCCAGAGATGGGCAGCTCTCCCTGTATACATACAGTCACCTAACCTGGAAGATCCCCTGGTCACACATATCTCCTCATCACACCCAGAGATGGGCAGCTCTCCCTGTATACATACAGTCACCTAACCTGGAAGATCCCCTGGTCACACATATCTCCTCATCACACCCAGAGATGGGCAGCTCTCCCTGTATACATACAGTCACCTAACCTGGAAGATCTCCTGGTCAGACATATCTCATCACACCCAGAGATGGGCAGCTCTCCCTGCATACATACAGTCACCTAACCTGGAAGATCTCCTGGTCACACATATCTCATCACACCCAGAGATGGGCAGCTCTCCCTGTATACATACAGTCACCTAACCTGGAAGATCCCCTGGTCACACATATCTCATCACACCCAGAGATGGGCAGCTCTCCCTGTATACATACAGTCACCTAACCTGGAAGATCCCCTGGTCACACATATCTCATCACACCCAGAGATGGGCAGCTCTCCCTGCATACATACAGTCACCTAACCTGGAAGATCCCCTGGTCACACATATCTCATCACACCCAGAGATGGGCAGCTCTCCCTGTATACATACAGTCACCTAACCTGGAAGATCTCCTGGTCACACATATCTTCTCATCACACCCAGAGATGTGCAGCTCTCCCTGTATACATACAGTCACCTAACCTGGAAGATCTCCTGGTCACACATATCTCATCACACCCAGAGATGGGCAGCTCTCCCTGTATACATACAGTCACCTAACCTGGAAGATCCCCTGGTCACACATATCTCATCACACCCAGAGATGGGCAGCTCTCCCTGCATACATACAGTCACCTAACCTGGAAGATCCCCTGGTCAGACATATCTCATCACACCCAGAGATGGGCAGCTCTCCCTGTATACATACAGTCACCTAACCTGGAAGATCTCCTGGTCACACATATCTTCTCATCACACCCAGAGATGTGCAGCTCTCCCTGTATACATACAGTCACCTAACCTGGAAGATCTCCTGGTCACACATATCTCATCACACCCAGAGATGGGCAGCTCTCCCTGTATACATACAGTCACCTAACCTGGAAGATCCCCTGGTCACACATATCTCATCACACCCAGAGATGGGCAGCTCTCCCTGCATACATACAGTCACCTAACCTGGAAGATCCCCTGGTCACACATATCTCATCACACCCAGAGATGGGCAGCTCTCCCTGTATACATACAGTCACCTAACCTGGAAGATCTCATGGTCACACATATCTTCTCATCACACCCAGAGATGGGCAGCTCTCCCTGTATACATACAGTCACCTAACCTGGAAGATCTCCTGGTCACACATATCCCATCACACCCAGAGATGGGCAGCTCTCCCTGTATACATACAGTCACCTAACCTGGAAGATCCCCCGGTCACACATATCTTCTCATCACACCCAGAGATGGGCAGCTCTCCCTGTATACATACAGTCACCTAACCTGGAAGATCTCCTGGTCACACATATCTCATCACACCCAGAGATGGGCAGCTCTCCCTGTATACATACAGTCACCTAACCTGGAAGATCCCCCGGTCACACATATCTCATCACACCCAGAGATGGGCAGCTCTCCCTGTATACATACAGTCACCTAACCTGGAAGATCTCCTGGTCACACATATCTCATCACACCCAGAGATGGGCAGCTCTCCCTGTATACATACAGTCACCTAACCTGGAAGATCTCCTGGTCACACATATCTCATCACACCCAGAGATGGGCAGCTCTCCCTGTATACATACAGTCACCTAACCTGGAAGATCTCCTGGTCAGACATATCTTCTCATCACACCCAGAGATGGGCAGCTCTCCCTGTATACATACAGTCACCTAACCTGGAAGATCTCCTGGTCACACATATCTCATCACACCCAGAGATGGGCAGCTCTCCCTGTATACATACAGTCACCTAACCTGGAAGATCTCCTGGTCACACATATCTCATCACACCCAGAGATGGGCAGCTCTCCCTGTATACATACAGTCACCTAACCTGGAAGATCTCCTGGTCACACATATCTCATCACACCCAGAGATGGGCAGCTCTCCCTGTATACATACAGTCACCTAACCTGGAAGATCCCCTGGTCACACATATCTCATCACACCCAGAGATGGGCAGCTCTCCCTGTATACATACAGTCACCTAACCTGGAAGATCCCTGGTCACACATATCTCATCACACCCAGAGATGGGCAGCTCTCCCTGTATACATACAGTCACCTAACCTGGAAGATCTCCTGGTCACACATATCTCATCACACCCAGAGATGGGCAGCTCTCCCTGTATACATACAGTCACCTAACCTGGAAGATCCCCTGGTCACACATATCTCATCACACCCAGAGATGGGCAGCTCTCCCTGTATACATACAGTCACCTAACCTGGAAGATCCCCTGGTCACACATATCTCCTCATCACACCCAGAGATGGGCAGCTCTCCCTGTATACATACAGTCACCTTACCTGGAAGATCCCCTGGTCACACATATCTCCTCATCACACCCAGAGATGGGCAGCTCTCCCTGTATACATACAGTCACCTAACCTGGAAGATCCCCTGGTCACACATATCTCATCACACCCAGAGATGTGCAGCTCTCCCTGTATACATACAGTCACCTAACCTGGAAGATCTCCTGGTCACACATATCTCATCACACCCAGAGATGGGCAGCTCTCCCTGTATACATACAGTCACCTAACCTGGAAGATCTCCTGGTCACACATATCTCATCACACCCAGAGATGGGCAGCTCTCCCTGCATACATACAGTCACCTAACCTGGAAGATCTCCTGGTCACACATATCTCATCACACCCAGAGATGGGCAGCTCTCCCTGTATACATACAGTCACCTAACCTGGAAGATCTCCTGGTCACACATATCTCCTCATCACACCCAGAGATGGGCAGCTCTCCCTGTATACATACAGTCACCTAACCTGGAAGATCTCCTGGTCACACATATCTCATCACACCCAGAGATGGGCAGCTCTCCCTGTATACATACAGTCACCTAACCTGGAAGATCCCCTGGTCACACATATCTCATCACACCCAGAGATGGGCAGCTCTCCCTGTATACATACAGTCACCTAACCTGGAAGATCTCCTGGTCACACATATCTCATCACACCCAGAGATGGGCAGCTCTCCCTGTATACATACAGTCACCTAACCTGGAAGATCTCATGGTCACACATATCTCATCACACCCAGAGATGGGCAGCTCTCCCTGTATACATACAGTCACCTAACCTGGAAGATCTCCTGGTCACACATATCTCATCACACCCAGAGATGGGCAGCTCTCCCTGTATACATACAGTCACCTAACCTGGAAGATCCCCTGGTCACACATATCTCATCACACCCAGAGATGGGCAGCTCTCCCTGTATACATACAGTCACCTAACCTGGAAGATCTCCTGGTCACACATATCTCATCACACCCAGAGATGGGCAGCTCTCCCTGTATACATACAGTCACCTAACCTGGAAGATCTCCTGGTCACACATATCTCCTCACACCCAGAGATGGGCAGCTCTCCCTGTATACATACAGTCACCTAACCTGGAAGATCTCCTGGTCACACATATCTCATCACACCCAGAGATGGGCAGCTCTCCCTGTATACATACAGTCACCTAACCTGGAAGATCCCCTGGTCACACATATCTCCTCACACCAGAGATGGGCAGCTCTCCCTGTATACATACAGTCACCTAACCTGGAAAATCTCCTGGTCACACATATCTCCTCACACCCAGAGATGGGCAGCTCTCCCTGTATACATACAGTCACCTAACCTGGAAGATCTCCTGGTCACACATATCTCCTCACACCCAGAGATGGGCAGCTCTCCCTGTATACATACAGTCACCTAACCTGGAAGATCTCATGGTCACACATATCTCATCACACCCAGAGATGGGCAGCTCTCCCTGTATACATGCAGTCACCTAACCTGGAAGATCTCCTGGTCACACATATCTCCTCACACCCAGAGATGGGCAGCTCCCCCTGTATACATACAGTCACCTAACCTGGAAGATCCCCTGGTCACACATATCTCATCACACCCAGAGATGGGCAGCTCTCCCTGTATACATACAGTCACCTAACCTGGAAGATCTCCTGGTCACACATATCTCATCACACCCAGAGATGGGCAGCTCTCCCTGTATACATACAGTCACCTAACCTGGAAGATCTCCTGGTCACACATATCTTCTCATCACACCCAGAGATGGGCAGCTCTCCCTGTATACATACAGTCACCTAACCTGGAAGATCTCCTGGTCACACATATCTCATCACACCCAGAGATGGGCAGCTCTCCCTGTATACATACAGTCACCTAACCTGGAAGATCTCCTGGTCACACATATCTCATCACACCTAGAGATGGGCAGCTCTCCCTGTATACATACAGTCACCTAACCTGGAAGATCTCCTGGTCACACATATCTCATCACACCTAGAGATGGGCAGCTCTCCCTGTATACATACAGTCACCTAACCTGGAAGATCCCCTGGTCACACATATCTCATCACACCTAGAGATGGGCAGCTCTCCCTGTATACATACAGTCACCTAACCTGGAAGATCTCCTGGTCACACATATCTCATCACACCCAGAGATGGGCAGCTCTCCCTGCATACATACAGTCACCTAACCTGGAAGATCTACTGGTCACACATATCTCATCACACCCAGAGATGGGCAGCTCTCCCTGTATACATACAGTCACCTAACCTGGAAGATCTCCTGGTCACACATATCTCATCACACCCAGAGATGGGCAGCTCTCCCTGCATACATACAGTCACCTAACCTGGAAGATCTCCTGGTCACACATATCTCATCACACCCAGAGATGGACAGCTCTCCCTGTATACATACAGTCACCTAACCTGGAAGATCTCCTGGTCACACATATCTCATCACACCCAGAGATGGGCAGCTCTCCCTGCATACATACAGTCACCTAACCTGGAAGATCCCCTGGTCACACATATCTCATCACAACCAGAGATGGGCAGCTCTCCCTGTATACATACAGTCACCTAACCTGGAAGATCCCCTGGTCACACATATCTCATCACACCCAGAGATGGGCAGCTCTCCCTGTATACATACAGTCACCTAACCTGGAAGATCTCCTGGTCACACATATCTCATCACACCCAGAGATGGGCAGCTCTCCCTGCATACATACAGTCACCTAACCTGGAAGATCTCCTGGTCACACATATCTCATCACACCCAGAGATGGGCAGCTCTCCCTGTATACATACAGTCACCTAACCTGGAAGATCTCCTGGTCACACATATCTCATCACACCCAGAGATGTGCAGCTCTCCCTGTATACATACAGTCACCTAACCTGGAAGATCTCCTGGTCACACATATCTCATCACACCCAGAGATGGGCAGCTCTCCCTGTATACATACAGTCACCTAACCTGGAAGATCTCCTGGTCACACATATCTCATCACACACAAAGATGGGCAGCTCTCCCTGCATACATACAGTCACCTAACCTGGAAGATCTCCTGGTCACACATATCTCATCACACCCAGAGATGGGCAGCTCTCCCTGTATACATACAGTCACCTAACCTGGAAGATCTCCTGGTCACACATATCTCATCACACCCAGAGATGGGCAGCTCTCCCTGTATACATACAGTCACCTAACCTGGAAGATCTCCTGGTCACACATATCTCATCACACCCAGAGATGGGCAGCTCTCCCTGTATACATACAGTCACCTAACCTGGAAGATCTCCTGGTCACACATATCTCATCACACCCAGAGATGGGCAGCTCTCCATGCATACATACAGTCACCTAACCTGGAAGATCTCCTGGTCACACATATCTTCTCATCACACCCAGAGATGGGCAGCTCTCCCTGCATACATACAGTCACCTAACCTGGAAGATCCCCTGGTCACACATATCTTCTCATCACACCCAGAGATGGGCAGCTCTCCCTGTATACATACAGTCACCTAACCTGGAAGATCTCCTGGTCACACATATCTCATCACACCCAGAGATGGGCAGCTCTCCCTGTATACATACAGTCACCTAACCTGGAAGATCTCCTGGTCACACATATCTCATCACACCCAGAGATGGGCAGCTCTCCCTGTATACATACAGTCACCTAACCTGGAAGATCCCCTGGTCACACATATCTCATCACACCCAGAGATGGGCAGCTCTCCCTGTATACATACAGTCACCTAACCTGGAAGATCTCCTGGTCACACATATCTCATCACACCCAGAGATGGGCAGCTCTCCCTGCATACATACAGTCACCTAACCTGGAAGATCTCCTGGTCACACATATCTTCTCATCACACCCAGAGATGGGCAGCTCTCCCTGTATACATACAGTCACCTAACCTGGAAGATCTCCTGGTCACACATATCTCATCACACCCAGAGATGTGCAGCTCTCCCTGTATACATACAGTCACCTAACCTGGAAGATCCCCTGGTCACACATATCTCATCACACCCAGAGATGTGCAGCTCTCCCTGTATACATACAGTCACCTAACCTGGAAGATCTCCTGGTCACACATATCTCATCACACCCAGAGATGGGCAGCTCTCCCTGCATACATACAGTCACCTAACCTGGAAGATCTCCTGGTCACACATATCTCATCACACCCAGAGATGGGCAGCTCTCCCTGTATACATACAGTCACCTAACCTGGAAGATCTCCTGGTCACACATATCTCATCACACCCAGAGATGGGCAGCTCTCCCTGCATACATACAGTCACCTAACCTGGAAGATCTCCTGGTCACACATATCTCATCACACCCAGAGATGGGCAGCTCTCCCTGTATACATACAGTCACCTAACCTGGAAGATCTCCTGGTCACACATATCTCCTCATCACACCCAGAGATGGGCAGCTCTCCCTGTATACATACAGTCACCTAACCTGGAAGATCTCCTGGTCACACATATCTCATCACACCCAGAGATGGGCAGCTCTCCCTGTATACATACAGTCACCTAACCTGGAAGATCTCCTGGTCACACATATCTCATCACACCCAGAGATGGGCAGCTCTCCCTGTATACATACAGTCACCTAACCTGGAAGATCTCCTGGTCACACATATCTCATCACACCCAGAGATGGGCAGCTCTCCCTGCATACATACAGTCACCTAACCTGGAAGATCCCCTGGTCTCACATATCTCATCACACCCAGAGATGGACAGCTCTCCCTGCATACATACAGTCACCTAACCTGGAAGATCTCCTGGTCACACATATCTCATCACACCCAGAGATGGGCAGCTCTCCCTGCATACATACAGTCACCTAACCTGGAAGATCCCCTGGTCACACATATCTCCTCACACCCAGAGATGGGCAGCTCTCCCTGTATACATACAGTCACCTAACCTGGAAGATCTCCTGGTCACACATATCTCATCACACCCAGAGATGGGCAGCTCTCCCTGTATACATACAGTCACCTAACCTGGAAGATCTCCTGGTCACACATATCTCATCACACCCAGAGATGGGCAGCTCTCCCTGCATACATACAGTCACCTAACCTGGAAGATCTCCTGGTCACACATATCTTCTCATCACACCCAGAGATGGGCAGCTCTCCCTGTATACATACAGTCACCTAACCTGGAAGATCCCCTGGTCACACATATCTCATCACACCCAGAGATGGGCAGCTCTCCCTGTATACATACAGTCACCTAACCTGGAAGATCTCCTGGTCACACATATCTCATCACACCCAGAGATGGGCAGCTCTCCCTGCATACATACAGTCACCTAACCTGGAAGATCTCCTGGTCACACATATCTCATCACACCCAGAGATGGGCAGCTCTCCCTGCATACATACAGTCACCTAACCTGGAAGATCTCCTGGTCACACATATCTCATCACACCCAGAGATGGGCAGCTCTCCCTGTATACATACAGTCACCTAACCTGGAAGATCTCCTGGTCACACATATCTCATCACACCCAGAGATGGGCAGCTCTCCCTGTATACATACAGTAACCTAACCTGGAAGATCTCCTGGTCACACATATCTCATCACACCCAGAGATGGGCAGCTCTCCCTGTATACATACAGTCACCTAACCTGGAAGATCCCCTGGTCAGACATATCTCATCACACCCAGAGATGGGCAGCTCTCCCTGTATACATACAGTCACCTAACCTGGAAGATCTCCTGGTCACACATATCTCATCACACCCAGAGATGGGCAGCTCTCCCTGTATACATACAGTCACCTAACCTGGAAGATCCCCTGGTCACACATATCTCATCACACCCAGAGATGGGCAGCTCTCCCTGTATACATACAGTCACCTAACCTGGAAGATCTCCTGGTCACACATATCTCATCACACCCAGAGATGGGCAGCTCTCCCTGTATACATACAGTCACCTAACCTGGAAGATCTCCTGGTCACACATATCTCATCACACCCAGAGATGGGCAGCTCTCCCTGTATACATACAGTCACCTAACCTGGAAGATCTCCTGGTCACACATATCTCATCACACCCAGAGATGGGCAGCTCTCCCTGTATACATACAGTCACCTAACCTGGAAGATCTCCTGGTCACACATATCTCATCACACCCAGAGATGGGTAGCTCTCCCTGTATACATACAGTCACCTAACCTGGAAGATCTCCTGGTCACACATATCTCATCACACCCAGAGATGGACAGCTCTCCCTGTATACATACAGTCACCTAACCTGGAAGATCTCCTGGTCACACATATCTCATCACACCCAGAGATGGGCAGCTCTCCCTGTATACATACAGTCACCTAACCTGGAAGATCTCCTGGTCACACATATCTCATCACACCCAGAGATGGGCAGCTCTCCCTGTATACATACAGTCACCTAACCTGGAAGATCCCCTGGTCACACATATCTCATCACACCCAGAGATGGGCAGCTCTCCCTGTATACATACAGTCACCTAACCTGGAAGATCCCCTGGTCACACATATCTCATCACACCCAGAGATGGGCAGCTCTCCCTGTATACATACAGTCACCTAACCTGGAAGATCTCCTGGTCACACATATCTCATCACACCCAGAGATGGGCAGCTCTCCCTGTATACATACAGTCACCTAACCTGGAAGATCTCCTGGTCACACATATCTCATCACACCCAGAGATGGGCAGCTCTCCCTGTATACATACAGTCACCTAACCTGGAAGATCTCCTGGTCACACATATCTCATCACACCCAGAGATGGGCAGCTCTCCCTGTATACATACAGTCACCTAACCTGGAAGATCTCCTGGTCACACATATCTCATCACACCCAGAGATGGGCAGCTCTCCCTGTATACATACAGTCACCTAACCTGGAAGATCCCCTGGTTACACATATCTCATCACACCCAGAGATGGGCAGCTCTCCCTGTATACATACAGTCACCTAACCTGGAAGATCTCATGGTCAGACATATCTCATCACACCCAGAGATGGGCAGCTCTCCCTGTATACATACAGTCACCTAACCTGGAAGATCTCCTGGTCACACATATCTCATCACACCCAGAGATGGGCAGCTCTCCCTGTATACATACAGTCACCTAACCTGGAAGATCCCCTGGTCACACATATCTCATCACACCCAGAGATGGGCAGCTCTCCCTGCATACATACAGTCACCTAACCTGGAAGATCCCCTGGTCACACATATCTCATCACACCCAGAGATGGGCAGCTCTCCCTGCATACATACAGTCACCTAACCTGGAAGATCTCCTGGTCACACATATCTCATCACACCCAGAGATGGGCAGCTCTCCCTGTATACATACAGTCACCTAACCTGGAAGATCTCCTGGTCACACATATCTCCTCACACCCAGAGATGGGCAGCTCTCCCTGTATACATACAGTCACCTAACCTGGAAGATCCCCTGGTCACACATATCTCCTCATCACACCCAGAGATGGGCAGCTCTCCCTGCATACATACAGTCACCTAACCTGGAAGATCTCCTGGTCAGACATGTCTTCTCATCACACCCAGAGATGGGCAGCTCTCCCTGCATACATACAGTCACCTAACCTGGAAGATCTCCTGGTCACACATATCTCATCACACCCAGAGATGGGCAGCTCTCCCTGTATACATACAGTCACCTAACCTGGAAGATCTCCTGGTCACACATATCTCATCACACCCAGAGATGGGCAGCTCTCCCTGTATACATACAGTCACCTAACCTGGAAGATCCCCTGGTCACACATATCTCATCACACCCAGAGATGGGCAGCTCTCCCTGCATACATACAGTCACCTAACCTGGAAGATCCCCTGGTCACACATATCTCCTCATCACACCCAGAGATGGGCAGCTCTCCCTGCATACATACAGTCACCTAACCTGGAAGATCTCCTGGTCAGACATGTCTTCTCATCACACCCAGAGATGGGCAGCTCTCCCTGCATACATACAGTCACCTAACCTGGAAGATCTCATGGTCAGACATGTCTTCTCATCACTTTCTGCTCTGGACAGTTGATTCTTTAATAGATTTTCTGCTACCCCCCCCCCCCCCACATAATCCTATAGATATATAGATAGACGTATACCAAACTCTTACCTGTAGTAAATTCCTCTTCCCATGCGTCTTCTTACTACAGGGATCCTGTCTTTGCTTTTATATGTTTTATATCCTACTGGGAAATGATCATCCAGAGACCATCGCGATAAGACTGGAGCCGGGGAATCCTACATCACATCCCGCCATATGCTGCAGCGTGCTTGTAGTTATATCATATACATAAAGAGGTCGCCCCACTGTGACCCCAAGATTAGACAAATGTTATGTATTCTATAATGTCCTCTGTGGTTCTGTACTGATAGCTGCCATCCTCTGCAATGCTGCCTCCCTTGGTACCTGCTGGTAACTGATCCTCTCCAAAAATAATCACAACTAGTAATTGTGACCTATCACTATTACATTTTTGGATGCTCTTTAGAAAAATGAGCCCATGAGATCCCTCACAAACTCTTGTCAGCCCTAAAAACTTCTGTGCAATACCCTGTGGAAACCGTTATAGACTCAATGGGGGTAATTTACTAAGGACCCGATTCGCGTTTTCCCGACGTGTTACCCGATTATTTCCGATTTGCACCGATTTTCCCTGTATTGCCCCGGGATTTTGGCGCACGCGTTCGGATTGTTGCGCATCGGCGCTGGCATGCACGCGACGGAACTCGGGCGTCGTGGCCGAACGAAAACCCGACGGATTCGGAAAAACCGCCGCATTTAAAAAAAGTGTCGCGGAGCTTGCACTTACCTTCACTAGGAATAGGCCGGTGAACTTGAGTGCATTCCGGGGAACTTCGACGGTAGACGTCGGAGGAACAGCCTTAATAAATCCCGGCCGGACCCGAATCCACCACAGAGAACACGCCGAATGGACCGGGTAAGTAAATCTGCCCCATTAACTGTTGAACCATTATGGTAACTTTAAAACCTTCCAATAGAGAATATCTAGAACTCACATTGATTCCTTTCATTGTAACCCTATAATAATGCAATGTTAACTATGATCCCCCCAATGGTCTCCTATAGGATCAGTCTAGATATAAAACATTCACAGCCTCCTCCAGGTCCAGTCTACATACCCAACATCCACAGCCTCCTCCAGGTCCAGTGTAGATACACAACATCCACAGCCTCCTCCAGGTCCAGTCTAGATACACAACATCCACAGCCTGCCCAAATCCAGTCTAGATGCATAACATCCACAGCCTCCTCCAGGTCCAGTCTAGATAACAACATCCACAGCCTCCTCCAGGTCCAGTCTACATACACAACATCCACAGCCTCCTCCAGGTCCAGTGTAGATACACAACATCCACAGCCTCCTCCAGGTCCAGTCTAGATACACAACATCCACAGCCTGCCCAAATCCAGTCTAGATGCATAACATCCACAGCCTCCTCCAGGTCCAGTCTAGATAACAACATCCACAGCCTCCTCCAGGTCCAGTCTAGATACACAACATCCACAGCCTCCTCCAGGTCCAGTCTAGATACACATCATCCACAACCTCCTCCAGCTCCAGAGTAGATACACAACATCCACAACCTCCTCCAGCTCCAGTCTAGATACACAACATCCACAGCCTCCTCCAGGTCCAGTCTAGATACACAACATCCACAACCTCCTCCAGGTCCAGTCTAGATACACAACATCCAAATCCCTCTCCAGCTTCAGTCTAGATATAAAACATACACAGCCTCCTGCAGGCCCAGTCTAGATGCACAACCTCCACAGCCTCTTCCAGGTCCAGTCTAGATACACAACATCCACAGCCTCCTCCAGGTCCAGACTAGATGCACAACATCCACAGCCTCTTCCAGGCCCAGTCTAGATACACAACATCCACAGCCTCCTCCTGGTCCAATCTAGATACACAACATCCACAGCCTCCTCCAGGTCCAGTATAGATGTACAACATCCACAGCCTCCTCCAAGTCCAGTCTAGATTTAAAAAAAACAACAGCCTCCTCCAGGTCCAATCTAGATACACAACATCCACAACCTCTTCCAGCTCCAGTCTAGATACACAACATCCACAGCCTCCTCCAGGTCCAGTCTAGATACACAACATCCACAACCTCCTCCAGGTCCCGTCTAGATACACAACATCCAAATCCCTCTCCAGCTTCAGTCTAGATATAAAACATACACAGCCTCCTGCAGGCCCAGTCTAGATACACAACATCCACAGCCTCCTCCTGGTCTAATCTAGATACACAACATCCACAGCCTCCTCCAGGTCCAGTATAGATATACAACATCCACAGCCTCCTCCAAGTCCAGTCTAGATTTAAAAAAAACAACAGCCTCCTCCAAGTCCAGTCTAAATACACAACATCCACCGCCTCCTGCAGCTCCAGTCTAGATACACAACATCCACAGCCTCGCCCAGGTCCTGTCTAGATACACAACATCCAGAGCCTCCTCCAGGTCCAGTCTAGATACACAACATCCACAGCCTCCTCCAGTCTAAACACACAGCATCCACAGCCTCATCCAGGTCCAGTCTAGATACACAACATCCACAGCCTCCTCCAGGTCCAGTCTAGATTTTAAAAAAAAAACATCGAGAGCTTCCTCCAGGTCCAGTCTAGATAGACAACATCCACGTCGCTCTCCAGATCTTCTCCAGATACACAACATCTACAGCCATCCCGAGCTCCTGTCTATATACATAACATCCACAGCCTCCTCCAGCTCCAGTCTAGATACACAATATCAACAGCCTCCTCCAGGTCCAGTCTAGATGCTCGACATCCACAGCCTCCTCCAGGTCCAGTCTAAATACACAACATCCACAGCCTCCCCCAGGTCCTGTCTAGATACACAACATCCAGAGCCTCCTCAAGGTCTCGTCTAGATACACATCATCCACAGCCTCCTCCAGGTCCAGTCTAGATAAAAAAACATCCACAGCCTCCTCCAGTCTAGATACACAGCATCCACAGCCTCATCCAGGTCCAGTCTAGATTTTTAAAAAAACATCCACAGCTTCCTCCGGATCCAGTCTAGATAGACAACATCCACATCGCCCTCCAGATCTTGTCTAGATACACAACATCTACAGCCTTTCCGAGCTCCTGTCTATATACATAACATCCACAGCCTCCTCCAGCTCCAGTCTAGATAGACAATATCAACAGCCTCCTCCCGGTCCAGTCTAGATACACAACAACCACATCCTCCTCCAGGTCCAGTCTAAATACACAACATCCACAGCCTCCCCCAGGTCCTGTCTAGATACACAACATCCAGAGCCTCCTCAAGGTCCAGTCTAGATACACATCATCCACAGCCTCCTCCAGGTCCAGTCTAGATAAAAATAAATATCCACAGCATCCTTCTGGTCCAGTCTAGATACACAACTTCCATGTCCTCTTCCAGTTCGAGTCTAGATACACAACATCCACTGCCTCCCGCAGGTCCAGTCTAGATACACAACATCTACAGCCTTCCCGAACTCCTATCTATATACATAACATCCACAACCTCCTCCAAGTCTTGTCTATATACATAAGATCCACAGCCTCCTTCAGCTCCAGTCTAGATACACAATATCCACAGCCTCCTCCCGGTCCAGTCTAGATGCTCAACATCCACAGCCTCCTCCAGGTCCAGTCTAGATGCACAACATCCACAGCCTCTTCCAAGTCCAGTATGGATATACAGCATCCACAGCCTCCTCCAAGTCCAGTCTAGATTTTAAAAAACACAACAGCCTCCTCCAGGTCCAGTCTAGATATACAACATCCACAGCCTCCTGCAGGTCCAGTCTAGATACACAACATCCACAGCCTTGCCCAGGTCGTGTCTAGATACACAACATCCATGTCCTCCTCCAGGTCCAGTCTAGATACACAACATCCACAGCCTCCTCCAGTCTAGATACACAACATTCACAGCCTCATCCAGGTCCAGTCCAGATTTAAAAAAAAACATCCACAGCTCCCTCCAGGTCCAGTCTAGATAGACAACATCCACGTCGCCCTCCAGATCTTGTCTAGATAAACAACATCTACAGCCTTTTCGAGCTCCTGTCTATATACATAACATCCACAACCTCCTCCAGGTCCTGTCTATATACATAACATCCACAGCCTCCTCCAGCTCCAGTCTAGATACACAATATCCACAGCCTCCTCCCGGTCCAGTCTAGATGCTCAACATCCACTGCCTCCTCCAGGTCCACTCTAAATACACAACATCCACAGCCTCCCCCAGGTCCTGTCTAGATACACAACATCCAGAGCCTCCTCAAGGTCCAGTATAGATACACATCATCCACAGCCTCCTCCATGTCCAGTCTAAATACACAACATCCACAGCCTCCCCCAGGTCCTGTCTAGATACACAACATCCAGAGCCTTCTCAAGGTCCAGTATACATACACATCATCCACATTCTCCTCCAGGTCCAGTCTAGATACACAACTTCCATGTCCTCCTCCAGGTCCGTCTAGATACACAACATCTACATCCTTCCCAAGACCCTGTCTATATACATAACATCCACAACCTCCTCCAGGTCCAGTCTAGATAAACAATATCCACAGCCTCCTCCAACTCCAGTCTAGATACACAATATCCACAGCCTCCTCCCGGTCCAGTCTAGATGCTCAACATCCACAGCCTCCTTCAGGTCCAGTCTAGATAGACAATATCCACGTCCTCCTCTATGTCCAGTCTCGATACACATAATCCACAGCCTCCTGCAGTTCCAGTCTAGATACACAACATCCACGTCCTCCTCCAGGTCCAGTCTCGATACCAAACATCCACAGCCTCCTCCAGGTCCAGTCTAGATACACAACATTCATGTCCTCCTCCAGGTCCAGTCTAGATACACAACATCCACAGCCTCCTGCAGGTCCAGTCTAGATACACAACATCCACAGCCTCCTCCAGGTCCAGTCTAGATACACAAAATCCACATCCTCCTCCAGATCCAGTCTGGATGAACAACGTCCACAGCCTCCTGTAGGTCCAGTCTAGATATACAACATTCACGTCCTCCTCCAGGTCCAGTCTCGATACACAACATCCACAACCTCCTTCAGGTCCAGTCTAGATACACAATATCCACAGCCTCCTCCCAGTCAAGTCTAGATGCTCAACATCCACAGACTCCTCCAGGTCCAGCCAAGATAAAAAAAAAAACATCCACAGCCTCCTCCTAGTTTAGTCTAGATACAAAACTTCCATGTCCTCCTCCAGGTCCAGTCTAGATACCCAACATCCACTGCCTCCTGAAGTACCAGTTTAGATACACAATTTTAACAGCTTCCTGCAGGTCCAGTCTAGATACACAACATCCACAGCCTCCTCCAGGTCCAGTCTCGATACACAAAATCTACAGCCTCCTGCAGTTCCAGTCTAGATACACAACATCCACGTCCTCCTCCAGGTCCAGTCTTGATACAAAACATCCACAGCCTCCTCCAGGTCCAGTCTAGATACACAAAATCCATGTCCTCCTCCAGGTCCAGTTTAGATACACAACATCCACATCCTCCTCCAGGTCCATTCTAGATACACAACATCCACAGCCTCCTCCAGGTCCAGTCTAGATACACAACATCCACAGCCTCCTCCAGGTCCAGTCTAGATAAAAAAAAATATCCACAGTATCCTTCTGGTCCAGTCTAGATACACAACATCCACATCGCCCTCCAGATTCAGTCTAGATACACAACATCTGCAGCCTCTTCGAGCTCCTGTCTAGACACATAACATCCACAGCCTCCTCCAGGTCCATTCTATATACATAACATCCATAGCCTCCTCTAGGTCCAGTCTAGATACACAATATCCACAGCCTCCTCCAGGTCCATTCCAGGTCCAGTCTAGATATACAACATCCACAGCATCCTTCTGGTCCAGTCTAGATACACAACATCCACGTCCTCCTCCAGGTCCATTCTCCATACCAACATCCAAAGCCTCCTACAGGTCCAGTCTAGATACAAAACTTATATGTCCTCCTCCAGGTCCAGTCTAGATACCCAACATCCACTGCCTCCTGCAGGACCAGTTTAGATACACAACATCCACAGCCTCCTCCAGGTCCAGTCTAGATACACAACATCCATGTTCTCCTCCAGGTCCAGTCTCGATACACAACATCCACAGCCTCCTGCAGGTCCAGTCTAGATACACAACATCCACGTCCTCCTCCAGGTCCATTCTCCATACCAACATCCAAAGCCTCCTCCAGGTCCAGTCTAGATACAAAACTTATATGTCCTCCTCCAGGTCCAGTCTAGATACCCAACATCCACTGCCTCCTGCAGGACCAGTTTAGATACACAACATCCACAGCCTCCTCCAGGTCCAGTCTAGATACACAACATCCACGTCCTCCTCCAGGTCCAGTCTCGATACACAACATCCACAGCCTCCTGCAGTTCCAGTCTAGATACACAACATCCACATCCTCCTCCAGGTCCAGTCTCGATACAAAACATCCACAGCCTCCAGGTCCAGTCTAGATACACAACATCCATGTCCTCCTCCAGGTCCAGTCTAGATACACAACATGCACAGCCTCCTCCAGGTCCAGTCTAGATACACAACAACTACAACCTCCTCCAGGTCCAGTCTAGATACACAACATCCACAACCTCCTTCAGATCCAGTTCAGATACACAACATCCACAGCCTCCTCCAGCTCCAATCTAGATACACAACATCCACAGCCTCCTCCAGGTCCATTCTAGATACACAACATCCACAGCCTCCTCCAGGTCCAGTCTAGATACACAACATCCACAGCCTCCCCCAGCTCCAGTCTAGATACACTATATCCACAGCCTCCTCCCGGTCCAGTCTAGATGCTTAACATCCACAGCCTCCTCTAGGTCCAGTCTAAATATACAACATCCACTGTCTCCTTCAGTGTCCAGTCTAGATACACAACATCCATGTCCTCCTCCTGATCCAGTCTCGATGAACAACTTCCACAGCCTCCTGCACGTCCAGTCTAGATACACAACATCCACGTCCTCCTCCAGGTCCAGTCTCGATACACAACATCCACAACCTCCTTCAGTTCCAGTCTAGATAGTCAATATCCACAGCCTCCTCCCAGTCAAGTCTAGATGCTCAACATCCACAGACTCCTCCAGGTCCAGTCTAGATAAAAAATAAACCCACAGCATCCTCCAGGTGCAGTCTAAATACACAACATCCACAGCCTCCTGCAGGTCCAGTCTAGATACACAACATCCACAGCCTCCCCCAGGTCCTGTCTAGATACACAACATCCACAACCTCCTCAAGGTCCAGTCTAAATACACATCATCCATAGCCTCCCCCAGGTCAAGTCAAGATAAAAAAACATCCACACCCTCCTCCAGGTCAAGTCTAAATACAAAACTTACATGTCCTCCTCCAGGTCCAGTCTAGATACCCAACATCCACTGCCTCCTGCTGTACCAGTTTAGATACACAACTTCCACAGCCTCCTCCAGGTCCAGTCTAGATACACAACATCCACGTAATGCTCCAGGTCCACTCTCGATACACAACATCCACAGCCTCCTGCAGTTCCAGTCTAGATACACAACATCCACGTCCTCATCCAGGTCCATTCTCGATACCAACATCCAAAGCCTCCTCCAGGTCCAGTCTAGATACAAAACTTACATGTCCTCCTCCAGGTCCAGTCTAGATACCCAACATCCACTGCCTCCTGCAGGACCAGTTTAGATACACAACATCCACAACCTCCTCCAGGTCCAGTCTACTTACACAACATCCACGTCCTCCTCCAGGTCCAGTCTCGATACACAACATCCACAGCCTCCTGCAGTTCCAGTCCAGATACACAACATCCACATCCTCCTCCAGGTCCAGTCTCGATACAAAACATCCACAGCCTCCTCCAGGTCCAGTCTAGATACACAACATCCATGTCCTCCTCCAGGTCCAGTCTAGATACACAACATCCACAGCCTCCTCCAGGTCCAGTCTAGATACACAACAACTACAACCTCCTCCAGGTCCAGTCTAGATACACAACATCCACGACCTCCTTCAGATCCAGTTTAGATACACAACATCCACAGCCTCCTCCAGCTCCAATCTAGATACACAACATCCACAGCCTCCTCCAGCTCCAATCTAGATACACAACATCCACAGCCTCCTCCAGGTCCATTCTAGATACACAACATCCACAGCCTCCTCCAGGTCCAGTCTCGATACACAACATTCACAGCCTCCTGCAGTTCCAGTCTAGATACACAACATCCACATCCTCCTCTAGGTCCAGTCTCGATAAAAAAAAACCTCCACAGCCTCCTCCAGGTCCAGTCTAGATACACAACATCCATGTCCTTCTCCAGGTCCATTCTAGATACACAACATCCACAGCCTCCTCCAGGTCCAGTCTAGATACACAACAACTACAACCTCCTCCAGGTCCAGTCTAGATACATAACATCCACAACCTCCTTCAGATCCAGTTTAGATACACAACATCCACAGCCTCCACCAGCTCCATTCTAGATACACAACATCCACAGCCTCCTCCAGCTCCAATCTAGATACACAACATCCACAGCCTCCTCCAGGTCCAGTCTACATACACAACATCCACGTCCTCCTCCAGGTCCAGTCTCGATACACAACATCCACAGCCTCCTGCAATTCCAGTCTAGATACACAACAACCACATCCTCCTCCAGGTCCAGTCTCGATACAAAACATCCACAGCCTCCTCCAGGTCCAGTCTAGATACACAACATCCATGTCCTCCTCCAGGTCCAGTCTAGATACACAACATCCACAGCCTCCTCCAGGTCCAGTCTAGATACACCACAACTACAACCTCCTCCAGGTCCAGTCTAGATACACAACATCCACAGCCTTCTCCAGGTCCAGTCTAGATACACAACAACTACAACCTCCTCCAGGTCCAGTCTAGATACACAACATCCACAGCCTCCTCCAGCTCCAGTCTAGATACACAACATCCACGTCCTCCTCCAGGTCCAGTCTCGATACACA
Source organism: Engystomops pustulosus (assembly GCF_040894005.1). Classification (NCBI taxonomy): domain Eukaryota; kingdom Metazoa; phylum Chordata; class Amphibia; order Anura; family Leptodactylidae; genus Engystomops; species Engystomops pustulosus. The sequence goes on along the minus strand of NW_027285203.1, from coordinate 73,719 downwards.
ACATCCACAACCTCCTTCAGGTCCAGTCTAGATACACAATATCCACAGCCTCCTCCCAGTCAAGTCTAGATGCTCAACATCCACAGACTCCTCCAGGTCCAGTCTAGGTAAAAAATACACCCACAGCATCCTCCAGGTCCAGTCTAAATGCACAACATCCACAGCCTCCTGCAGGTCCAGTCTAAATGCACAACATCCACAGCCTCCTGCAGGTCCAGTCTAGATACACAACATCCACAGCCTCCCCCAGGTCCTGTCTAGATACACAACATCCACAGCCTCCTCAAGGTCCAGTCTAAATGCACATCATCCATAGCCTCCCCCAGGTCCAGTCTAGATACAAAACTTCCATGTCCTCCTCCAGGTCCAGTCTAGATACCCAACATCCACTGCCTCCTGCAGTACCAGTTTAGATACACAACTTTCACAGCCTCCTGCAGGTCCAGTCTCGATACACAACATCCACGTCCTCCTCCAGGTCCAGTCTCGATACACAACATCCATGTCCTCCTCCAGGTCCAGTCTAGATACACAACATCCACAGCCTTCTCCAGGTCCAGTCTAGATACACAACAACTACAACCTCCTCCAGGTCCAGTCTAGATACACAACATCCACAACCTCCTTCAGATCCAGTTTAGATACACAACATCCACAGCCTCCTCCAGCTCCAATCTAGATACACAACATCCACAGCCTCCTCCAGCTCCAATCTAGATACACAACATCCACAGCCTCCTCCAGGTCCAGTCTAGTTACACAACAACCACAGCTTCCCCCAGCTACAGTCTAGATACACAATATCCACAGCCTCCTCCTGGTCCAGTCTAGATGCTCAACATCCACAGCCTCCTCTAGGTCCAGTCTAAATATACAACATCCACTGCCTCCTTCAGGTCCAGTCTAGATACACAACATCCATGTCCTCCTCCAGATCCAGTCTCGATGAACAACTTCCACAGCCTCCTGCAGGTCCAGTCTAGATACACAACATCCACGTCCTCCTCCAGGTCCAGTCTCGATACACAACATCCACAACCTCCTTCAGGTCCAGTATAGATACCCAATATCCACAGCCTCCTCCCAGTCAAGTCTAGATGCTCAACATCCACAGACTCCTCCAATTCCAGTCTAGATAAAAAATACACCCACAGCATCCTCCAGGTCCAGTCTAAATACACAACATCCACAGCCTCCAGCAGGTCCAGTCTAGATACACAACATCCACAGCCTCCACCCAGGTCCTGTCTGGATACACAACATCCACAGCCTCCTCAAGGTCCAGTCTAAATATACATCATCCATAGCCTCCCCCAGGTCTTGTCAAGATAATAGAACATCCACAGCCTCCTCCAGGTCCAGTGCAAATACAAAACTTCCATGTCGTCCTCCAGGTCCAGTCTAGATACCCAACCTCCACTGCCTCCTGCAGTACCAGTTTAGATACACAACTTTCACAGCCTCCTCCAGGTCCAGTCTCGATACACAACATCCACTTCCTCCTCCAGGTCCAGTCTCGATACACATCATCCACAACCTCCTGCAGGTCCAGTCTAGATACACAACATCCTTGTCCTCCTCCAGGTCCATTCTCGATACCAATATCCAAAGCCTCCTCCAGGTCCAGTCTAGATACAAAACTTACATGTCCTCCTCCAGGTCCAGTCTAGATACCCAACATCCACTGCCTCCTGCAGGACCAGTTTAGATACTCAACATCCACAGCCTCCTCCAGGTCCAGACTACATACACAACATCCACGTCCTCCTCCAGTTCCAGTCTCGATACACAACATCCACAGCCTCCTGCAGTTCCAGTCTAGATACACAGCATCCACATCCTCCTCCAGGTCCAGTCTCAATACAAAACATCCACAGCCTCCTCCAGGTCCAGTCTAGATACACAACATCCATGTCCTCCTCCAGGTCCAGTCTAGATACACAACATCCACAGCCCTCTCCAGGTCCAGTCTAGATACACAACAACTACAACCTCCTCCAGGTCCAGTCTAGATACACAACATCCACAACCTCCTTCAGATCCAGTTTAGATACACAACATCCACAGCCTCCTCCAGCTCCAATCTAGATACACAACATCCACAGCCTCCTCCAGCTCCAATCTAGATACACAACATCCCCAGCCTCCTCCAGGTCCATTCTAGATACACAACATCCACAGCCTCCTCCAGGTCCAGTCTAGATACACAACAACCACGGCTTCCCCCAGCTACAGTCTAGATACACAATATTCACAGCCTCCTCCTGGTCCAGTCTAGATGCTCAACATCCACAGCCTCCTCTAGGTCCAGTCTAAATATACAACATCCACTGCCTCCTTCAGGTCCAGTCTAGATACACAACATCCATGTCCTCCTCCAGATCCAGTCTCGATGAACAACTTCCACAGCCTCCTGCAGGTCCAGTCTAGATACACAACATCCACGTCCTCCTCCAGGTCCAGTCTCGATACACAACATCCACAACCTCCTTCAGGTCCAGTATAGATACCCAATATCCACAGCCTCCTCCCAGTCAAGTCTAGATGCTCAACACCCACAGCATCCTCCAGGTCCAGTCAAAATACACAACATCCACAGCCTCCTGCAGGTCCAGTCTAGATACACAACATCCACAGCCTCCACCCAGGTCCTGTCTAGATACACAACATCCACAGCCTCCTCAAGGTCCAGTCTAAATATAAATCATCCATAGCCTCCCCCAGGTCTAGTCAAGATAATAGAACATCCACAGCCTCCTCCAGGTCCAGTGCAAATATAAATCTTCCATGTCGTCCTCCGGGTCCAGTCTAGATACCCAACATCCACTGCCTCCTGCAGTACCAGTTTAGATACACAACTTCCACAGCCTCCTCCAGGTCCAGTCTAGATACACAACATCCACGTCCTCCTCCAGGTCCAGTCTCGATACACAACATCCACAGCCTCCTACAGGTCCAGTCTAGATACACAACATCCACTTCCTCCTCCAGGTCCATTCTCGATACCAACATCCAAAGCCTCCTCCAGGTCCAGTGTAGATACACAACATCCACATCCTCCTCCAGGTCCAGTCTCGATACACAACATCCATAGCCTCCTGCAGTTCCAGTCTAGATACACAACATCCAAATCCTCCTCCAGGTCCAGTCTCGATACAAAACATCCACAGCCTCCTCCAGGTCCAGTCTAGATACACAACATCCATGTCCTCCTCCAGGTCCAGTCTAGATACACAACATCCACAGCCTCCTCCAGGTCCAGTCTAGATACACAACAACTACAACCTCCTCCAGGTCCAGTCTAGATACACAACATCCACAACCTCCTTCAGATCCAGTTTAGATACACAACATCCACAGCCTCCTCCAGCTCCATTGTAGATACACAACATCCACAGCCTCCTCCATGTCCAGTCTAGGTACACAACATCCACAGCCTCCCCCAGCTCCAGTCTAGATACACAACATCCACAGTAATCCCCATATCCAGTTTAGATACACAACATCCACAGCCTCCCCTAGCTCTAGTCTAGATACAAAACATTCACAGCCTTCCCCAGGTCCAGTCTAGATACACATCCACAGCCTCCTCCAGGTCCAGTCTAGATACACAACATCCATGTCCTCCTCCAGGTCCAGTCTAGATACACAACATCCACAACCTCCTTCAGATCCAGTTTAGATACACAACATCCACAGCCTCCCCTAGCTCTAGTCTAGATACAAAACATCCACAGCCTTCCCCAGGTCCAGTCTAGATACACATCCACAGCCTCCTCCAGGTCCAGTCTAGATACACAACAACTACAACCTCCTCCAGGTCCAGTCTATATACACAACATCCACAACCTCCTTCAGATCCAGTTTAGATACACAACATCCACAGCCTCCTCCAGCTCCATTCTAGATACACAACATCCACAGCCTCCCCCAGCTCCAGTCTAGATACACAACATCCACAGCAATCCCCAGATCCAGTTTAGATACACAACATCCACAGCCTCCCCTAGCTCTAGTCTAGATACAAAACATTCACAGCCTTCCCCAGGTCCAGTCTAGATACACTTCCACAGCCTCCTGCAGTTCCAGTCTAGATACACAACATCCACGTCCTCCTCCAGGTCCAGTCTCGATACACAACATCCACAGCCTCCTCCAGGTCCAGTCTCGATACACAACATCCATGTCCTCCTCCAGATCCAGTCTAGATACACAACATTCACAGCCTCCCCCAGCTCCAGTCTAGATACACAACACCCACAGCCTCCCCCAGGTCCAGTCTAGATACCCAACATCCACAGCCTCCTCCAATTCCAGTCTATATACACAACATTTACAGCCTACCTCAGGTCCACTCTAGATACACAACATCCACAGCCTCTTCCACATTCTGTCTAGATATACAATATCCACAGCCTCCCCCAGGTCCAGTCTAGCTACACAACATTCACAGCCTCCTCCAGGTCCAGTCTAGATACACAACATCCACAGCCTCCTCCAGGTCCAGTCTAGATACACAACATCCACAGCCTCCTCCAGGTCCAGTTCAGATACACAACATCCCCAGCCTCCTGCCTCCTCCAGTCTTGATACACAACATCCACAGCCTCCTCCAGGTCCAGTATAGATACACAACATCCACAGCCTCCTCCAGGTCCAGTCTAGATACACAATATTCACAGCCTCCTCCCCGTCCCATCTAGATATACAACACCCACAGCCTCCTCCAGCTCCCGTCTAGATACACAACATCCACAGCCTCTTCCACATTCTGTCTAGATATACAATATCCACAGCCTCCTCCAGGTCTAGTCTAGATACACAACATCCACAGCTTTCTCCAGTCTAGATACACAACATCCACAACCTCCTCCAGGTCCAGTCTAGATACACAACATCCACAGCCTCCTCCAGGTCCAGTCTCGATACACAACATCCACAGCCTCCTCCAGGTCCAGTCTCGATACACAACATCCATGTCCTCCTCCAGATCCAGTCTAGATACACAACCTCCACAGCCTCCTCCAGGTCCAGTCTCGATACACAACATCCATGTCCTCCTCCAGATCCAGTCTAGATACACAACCTCCACAGCCTCCTCCAGTTCCAGTCTAGATACACAACATCCACAGCTTCCTCAAGTCTAGATACACAACATCCACAGCTTCCTCCAGTCTAGATACACAACATCCACAGCCTCCTCCAGGTCCAGTCTAGATACACAACATCCACAGCCTCCTCCAGGTCCAGTCTCGATACACAACATCCACAGCCTCCTCCAGGTCCATTCTCGATACACAACATCCATGTCCTCCCCCAGCTCCAGTCTAGATACACAACATTCACAGCCTCCCCCAGCTCCAGTCTAGATACACAACACCCACAGCCTCCCCCAGGTCCAGTCTAGATACCCAACATCCACAGCCTCCTTCAATTCCAGTCTAGATACACAACATCCACAGCTTCCTCCAGTCTAGATACACAACATCCACAGCCTCCTCCAGGTCCAGTCTAGATACACAACATCCACATCCAGGTCTGCCATAAACATGTTAGCATATGGGGGGGCCATATTGACCCCATCGCTGTCCCACATAGCTGTAAAAAATAATTGTCACCATAATTAAAGTAATTACATGTCAAAATAATCTCCAAAAGATCTAAAACAAATGCTTAAATTAGTAGAAAGTCCTTTTTTCACACACATAATGCCCCTCTTATGGTTAATGCTGGTGTACAGACTTGTAACATCAAATGAAGCTATGATAGCATTCGGGGGAATCACGGATGTAGGACTTAGCCATAATGGCAAAATCGTGTAAGATCTTATCTACATAAATGGCAGCAGGGGATAGTATCGAATCCCTACCGGACACAATGGGGGTCATTTACTAAGGGCCCGATTCTCGTTTTCCCGACGTGTTACCCGAATATTTCCGATTTGCGGCGATTTTCCCGGGTTTTTGGCGCACGCGATCGGATTGTGGCGCATCGGCGCCGGCATGCACACGACGGAAATCGGGGGGGTATGGCCGTAAAAAAAAAACGACGGATTCGGAAAAACCGTGGAATTTAAAAAATAATTTGTGTTGCAAGGTCAGCATTCACATGAACCGGGAAGAAGCAGGTGAACTCCAGCGGACCTCGGCACAGCAGCGTAACCTGCTGGATATCGGGCGCACAACCTTAGTGAATCCCGGCAGAACCCGAATCCTCGTCGGAGAACGTGCCGCGGGATCGCAACTGGACCGGGTAAGTAAATGTGCCTCAATGGGTCTGCAAGGGGGGGGGGTCACTTAACCTCTTGTGAATTTTAGGTAAACAATATAAAACAATAAAAAAACTCCTTACAACAGACTGGCTTGAACACTGTGAATTAGTATGCCCTTCATGTTTCTACCAATCATACTGATTGCACATACGACGCTGTAAGGAAGTGACATTTTTAATCTTTATTTTTTACTATGTCTTTTGAGTAATTGTCTCTTTCTTTTTTACACAGGTGACTTCTCAGACAGAACCTTTGACAATCAAGCCTGAGCGTCTACCTTTTGGGATAGCCTTTGATTAGGAGAATGGCACTGATGGGCACATTAGGGTCTAGTGATCCATCTGCTGGGCACGGTGACACATGAAGAATTATATACCAGTTGTGTTTTGCCTGTGCCAGATTGAGCAGATTGAGCGTTCAGATTGTATACGCCTTACCTTAAAGAGTCCCGAGATGTCTTAGTTATGTTTTCATTTATTTTTTGCCATTATGGCTAGAGATGGGCGAATTTGTTAAAATTTGTTTCGTCCTGACTCTCCAAATTTTTCGAATCATGTTAAGAACCAGGCATTTCCTGTCTGCAGAGAGCCTGTAGGGTGTTGTAGAATGTTGTGCCATGGTAAATATGCATAGGGAGCGTGGTTTGGTCTTCATACAATGTTGTGTTTTAGTATGACATGCACATGACAGCTGCGGCTCTTAGAATCGCTTCACTCTTCACTTCCATGTGCACTTACAGAGGCCAACTTCCCCAAATAAGCGAAGCGGGAACGCTGCCTGACAAGGTAACGTCTGTGCCAGCTCGAAAGGACCGAGCTGAGGGCCAAGATCCCACTATAACATCACAGAGTGTACTCTATTACACTGACGTCAGATGATTCCATAGATTATGACAGAACCTGTTCTGTTACACGCGGATACATGTAGAAACCCCCCTAAAGAGTGCAGAGGGTGTCGGCAGTAATTCTGCATTGACGTCACTGATCATTTTGCCCTTCTTTTCACGCGTCAGTGTCCGCTTTCAATCGGTCAATAATCCATCAGTATTGCTAAAGCCAAAAACAAAATGCTGAGGACGACTTCAGATTCTTAGGATTACGTAAATTAACAGAATTTATTTTTTTCAATAAAGCTTTCTTTTTGTTATTAAAAGTGTGTGTTTTTTCGGTGTCACTTTGTATAATTTGCCATAGCAGTGGTGCTAATTGACGGTGCTCATTACTAAGGGCTGGCCTTAGTGTTTGCCCTTTTTTGGGAAAATTTACACTAACACCAATACTATTAAGAATTGCAACAAAGTAGCAGGGTGGTGGAAATCCCCCCCCCCCCCCGGAGAGAAATCCGCTGGCACTACCGGGCCCGTACGTACAGATGAAGAGGCAAGGGCATGTATAGCTTCACTGGATAGAAACAAAGATATCACGGTGGTGCTCAGCCAGATATCAGGACAATGTTTCAACGTAGATAAATAGAAATAAGAAGGCGGCACTCACCAGGTAAATCTTCTTTTATTGAACACCCGTGGGCAGGGAGGTATGACAAGGCATCACTCACGGCGACGGGCCGTTTCGCGCAGTCCTGCGCTTCCTCTAGCCGTGTGAGAGACGCCGGCAGCTGTAACAAATTAAATACCTAGCGGCCAACGTCATGTGTTACATTGTGTCATGTGACTGGGGGGTGTGTGCTTGTATGACGTCGCGATCACGAGTCCGGCTGGGGTGATAGGACACACCTCCAGAAGGCTCGGGCATCGCGTAGGCGCCGTCAATACACTAGGTAAGTGATACAATAAAAACAATTATACAGACACATAGTATACACAAACGAACAATGTTAGACAATCATTAGGATTAGAAACTTTGTACAGGCAATAGGGGTCTATATGTACCCTAACCAGTGGACTATCATGTCTAGATGAAGACGGCCATGTCATTTTTGTCATTTAAACCTATCGGGCCCTCTGCCTCTGTTTTAAGTATCCATCTTGCCTCACAGCGCAGGAGCTCCCTATGTCTGTCGCCTCCATCTATTTTAGGCATGACACGTTCGATCCCTGCAAATGTAAGTGAGTTAGGATCGCCAGCATGTACATCTCGTATATGTTTAATCAATCTTTGTGAACCTTTCCCAGATGTGATGGAATGATGGTGCTCTCTGAAACGTATGTAGAGTGGTCTGATTGTCTTACCGATATAGAATCGTCTGCATGTGCAGAATATGACGTAGACTACATAGTCAGTTTTGCAACTGATGAATTGTTCCACCGTAGTGGTGATTCCCCCTATATTTAGTGATCTTGTTCTTAGGTGAAATCTGCAAAAATTGCAGTGGTGGCAGGTGAAATTGCCTTTTGGGATCTCTCTGTCTAACCAGGTGTTTTTTTTGTCACTAAATTTACTATTGACTAATAGATCTCTCATGGTAGGATTACGTTTGAATGAAATCATAGGCCTATTTGCAGTAACTTTCCTTAACTCTGGGTCTCTTTCGAGTATAACCCAATTCTTTTGTATGGCTTTGCGTATATTCCTTTCATTTGGGCAGAAATCGAAAGTGAAGGTGAATCTGTCGCTATTTCTTTTTACTTCCCTCCTATGTAATAATTGATGTCTATCTAGTTTTGTTGCTTTGTCATAAGCTGTCTTGATGATAGTATCTGGATATCCCCTTAGTCTAAGTTTGTCCTTCAGTTCAAGGGCTTGTTTATGGAAAGACTCATCAGAGTCATTTATGCGTCTCAGACGTACGAACTGTCCATATGGTACAGCTTTTTTTACGTGATCAGGGTGAGCGCTATTATAATGCAATAAAGCATTTGTGGCTGTTGGCTTACGATAGCCGCTCACTTTGATTTGGTCTGCCACTACGTCAAGTTGAACGTCGAGGAACTCTAGGTGTTTATCACCGAAGTTATATGTGAAGCGCATGTTCATCCTTTCCCCTGTATTCAAAAAATCAACAAAATCAAAAAATTCTTGTTCGGAACCGGACCAGGCCATAAACACATCGTCGAGTGCTGCCTCCTGGTTTTGAATTTTCATCTTTTAATGTGTTAATGTATCAGCTGAAGCCTCCTGTCTCAGGGCTCAAAGTTTGGGTCAATTTAAATGTTCGGGACACAAACCTTTTCCTAAAGTTCGGCTGAACTCTGAACCAGATCCGCTCATCACTATTGATAACTGGATTTTCATGGCCCAATTAGCCGGTGTCCTGTAAATAATATTATTTCTAATTAATGTTCAGTGTCCTCCGAGGAATATTTGATGGGGAACATTTCCGCCTTAGTCATTATCGCACTAGTGCCGAGGAGACGATACAATGCACCTCCGGGGATTATAGTCTCTGCTCAGTAATTTGTTATTGTCATTAATCTTAATCACCAGCGTCTGTCCCCAATCAAGTCCCTCACCACGATGTGACCAAAACTCTAATCTATTACCTAGATTCTCCCTGAGCGACAGGAAGACACCACCCACAGCCGTTACCATTCACATCAGCAGTGTGCACTGTGTAGGGTCCTGTGCACTGTGTGTAGTGTGTACTATGTGCATGGTGTACTATATGCATGGTATACTATGTGCAGGGTCCTGTGTACTACATGCAGTGTGTACTATGTGCAGGGGGGTACTTTGTGCAGTGTGTACTATGTGCAGAGTTTGTACTATGTGCAGGGGGGTGTACTATGTGCAGTGTGTACTATGTGCAGGGTCCTATGTGCAGGGTCCTGTGTACTATGTGCAGAGATGTGTACTATGTGCAGTGTGTACTATGGGCAGTGTCCTGTGTGCTATGTGCAGGGTGTACTATGTGCAGGGTCCTGTGTACTATGTGCAGTGTGTACTATGTGCAGGGTCCTGTGTCCTGTGTGCTATGTGCATGGTCCTGTGTACTTTGTGCAGTTTCCTGTGTACTATGTGCAGGGTGTACTATGTGCAATGGGTGTACTATGTGCAAGGTCCTGTGTACTATGTGCATGGGGTGTACTATGTGCAGAGTGTACTATGTGCAGGGGGTGTACTATGTGCAGGGGTGTACTATGTGCAGGGGGGTGTACTATGTGCAGGGTGTGTCCTATGTGCAGGGGGTTTACTATGTGCAGGGGGTGTGTACTATGTGCAGGGGGTGTGTACTATGTGCAAGGGGTATACTATGTGCAGGGGATCTACTATGTGCAGGGGATGTACTATGTGCAGGGTCCTGTGTACAATGTGCAGGGGGTGTACTATGTGCAGTGTGTACTATGTACAGGGGGTGTGTCCTATATGCAGGGGGTTTACTATGTGCAGGGGGTGTGTACTATGTGCAGGGGGTGTGTAGTATGTGCAAAGGGTGTACTATGTGCAGGGGTATACTATGTGCAGGGGATCTACTATGTGCAGGGGATGTACTATGTGCAGGGGGTGTGTACTATGTGCAAGGGGTGTACTATTTGCAGGGGTATACCATGTGCAGGGGATCTACTATGTGCAGGGGATGTACTATGTGCAGGGTCCTGTGTACAATGTGCAGGGGGTGTACTATGTGCAGTGTGTACTATGTGCAGGGGGTGTACTATGTGCAGGGTGTACTATGTGCAGGGGGTGTACTGTGTGCAGGGTGTGTGTACTATGTGCAAGGGGTTCACTGTGTGCAGGGTGTGTGTACTATGTGCAGGGGGTGTACTATGTGCAGGGTGTGTACTATGTGCAGGGTCCTGTGTACTATGTGCAGTGTGTACTCTGAGCATGGTCCTGTGCACTGTGTGCAGTGTGTACTATGTGATTGGTGTACTATGTGAAGGGGGTGTATTATGTGCAGGGTCCTGTGTACTATGTGCAGGGTGTGTACTATGTGCAGAGTTTGAACTATGTGCAGGGGGTGTACTATGTGCAGGGTCCTGTGTACGGTGTGCAGGGTGTACTATGTGCAGGGTGTACTATGTGCAGGGGGTGTGTACTATGTGCATGGGGTGTGTACTATGTGCAGGGGGTGTACTATGTGCAGGGTGTGTACTATGTGCAGGGTCCTGTGTACTATGTGCAGGGTGTACTATGTGCAGGGTCCTGTGTACTGTGTGCAGGGTGTACTATGAGCAGGGTCCTGTGTACTGTGTGCAGTGTGTACTATGTGCATGGTGTACTATATGCAGGGTATACTATGTGCAAGGTGGCTGTGTACTATGTGCAGGGGGTGTACTATGTGCAGGGTCCTGTGTACTATGTGCAGGGATGTGTACTATGTGCAGTGTGTACTATGTGCAGGGTCCTGTGTACTATGTGCAGTGCGTACTATGTGCAGTGTGTACTATGTGCAGGGTCCTGTGTACTATGTGCAGTGTGTACTATGTGCAGGGTCCTGTGTGCTATGTGCAGTGTCCTGTGTACTATGTGCAGGGTCCTGTGTGCTATGTGCAGGTCCTGTGTACTATGTGCAGTGTGTACTATGTGCATGGGTCCTGTGTACGGTGTGCAGGGTGTACTATGTGCAGGGTGTACTATGTGCAGGGGGTGTGTACTATGTGCATGGGGTGTGTACTATGTGCAGGGGGTGTACTATGTGCAGGGTGTGTACTATGTGCAGGGTCCTGTGTACTATGTGCAGGGTGTACTATGTGCAGGGTCCTGTGTACTGTGTGCAGGGTGTACTATGAGCAGGGTCCTGTGTACTGTGTGCAGTGTGTACTATGTGCATGGTGTACTATATGCAGGGTATACTATGTGCAAGGTGCCTGTGTACTATGTGCAGGGGGTGTACTATGTGCAGGGTCTTGTGTACTATGTGCAGGGATGTGTACTATGTGCAGTGTGTACTATGTGCAGGGTCCTGTGTACTATGTGCAGTGTGTACTATGTGCAGGGTCCTGTGTACTATGTGCAGTGTGTACTATGTGCAGGGTCCTGTGTGCTATGTGCAGTGTCCTGTGTACTATGTGCAGGGTCCTGTGTGCTATGTGCAGGTCCTGTGTACTATGTGCAGTGTGTACTATGTGCATGGGTCCTGTGTACTATGCGCAGGGTCCTGTGTACTATGTGCAGGGTTCTGTGTACTATGTGCAGTGTCCTGTGTGCTATGTGAAGGGTCCTGTGTACTATGAGCAGGGTCCTGTGTACTATGTGCAGGGTCCTGTGTGCTATGTGCAGGGTCCTGTGTACTATTTGCAGGGTCCTGTGTACTATGTGCAGGGGTCCTGTGTACTATGTGTAGGGTGTAGTATGTGCAGGGTCCTGTGTACTATGTGCAGGGTCCTGTGTGCTATGTGCAGGGTCCTGTGTACTATTTGCAGGGTCCTGTGTACGATGTGCAGGGGTCCTGTGTACTATGTGTAGGGTGTAGTATGTGCAGGGGTCCTGTGTGCTATGTGTAGGGTGTAGTATGTGCAGGGTCCTGTGTACTATGTGCAGGGGTCCTGTGTACTATGTGCAGGGTGTACTATGTGCAGGGTCCTGTGTACTGTCGCGCGGTCGGGCTGAGCAGTAGCAGCCTCTTTATGTGCACATTGTTCTGGCGCTGACACTTTATAAATACATGTACCAGCAGCTTCCATGTTCTTTCTTGTGCAAAGTCAGACAGAAACTTGGCAACCTCTTTAATAAATGGCTCCATGGTGTCGGTGGTCGTCTCGCTATGGTCACTGACAAATGTCTTCAGTGCGTCCACTGAGACTCTTACATCATGGGCTTCAAACAGTCCCCATCATATTATATGATTCCTGCAATGAATTTCCTCCTAGAGTTCTAGAAACAACAGGTCCAGATCATCAAGCTCTCTGCCCCCGGATGGCTTGGAATCATGGCAGCTGTGATGTTCTTTGGGGGTAGTTATTATACACAGTGCACAGAGAAGTGTGGAATAATGTAGTCTCTGAGCCTGAAGTCCATCGATCCATGGAAGGTTCCTTTTACATCACACAGGTTCCTACCACAACATTTCAGCAGCTCCTGGTTTAGGCCAACAATCTTTCTTTTGGACCAGGCTGTAACTTTAGGTCGTTATAACTTATGATTGAATCTGTTTAGGGCGGGATGGGGTGAGGACCTGATGATAGGACCTGTCAGGAGATATTTCTTCAGATATTTCTTCATTCAGAGGGCCCACTTGAAAAGTGCAATTTGGACAAGGGATCATTTTGCAAATATGGTATTTTGGCCAGTATTATTAGGGAAAAGACACTTGGGCGCCATTCTTCTTATGGACTCCAGTGGTGGGCATTGGGTGCAGGGATAATGTGAACAATCCCAGAACAGGAAAGCAGTTATACCATATAATAGGTGGGACCACAATTGCTCTGTAGGTCAAGGCTGGACGGGAGAACTTCAGGGAAGGCTGGATGGGAGAACTTCAGGGAATGCTGGTTAGGAGAACCTCATGGAAGGCTGTCTGGGAGAACCTCAAGGAAGGCTGACCCGGAGGGAAACATGGCCTGGAGAAACTTAGGGAAGGCTGGCAAGGAGGACCGCAGGGAAGGCTGTTCAGGGGAACAAGCAGATTTCCAGCAATTGGCCATGTCCTCAAGGAACCATGAAAAAAAGGTAAAAGCATTTCAGATTTGAAACACATCCATTTTTAACCTTTTTCTCATGGTGCCATGATCATTTTTATTTATTAAAATGAAATATGTTGTGTTTTTAACCTAGATGAATTTTCCCTGAGGACTTGGCCATTTGCTCGAAATTGTACTCCATGAATTGCACTGATTCCGACTGTTCCATGCAGTGGCACTGAAAAGCATCCAGAAAGGTGAGCTGAACAGCGATATGTTTCCAGTTCTGGGCAGGAGAACCTCGGAAGTAGTGGTAGGTGAAACTGGCAGGGCTACTTGGACTAGTAGTCACATCTACTGCCACTGTGCCAGCCAGTCCAGCTGTTCGTCGTGTATGCAAGTATGGGAAAGCTTAGAATATTAACTGATGTGACAAGCTCTGTGCAGTGCTGCGTAATCTGTGAGCGCTATATAAATACAGGAATTAATATTATTAATGATTAGAATAATAATGTGCACCACTGTCTGGGCTACATTCAGTGGCGGCCTCCACCAGAGTTTGCGCCAAGGGGCCTCCACCAACCTCAATCTGGCCCTGGGATGGGGAGACACTTGGGACGTTCTGTAGCTGCTTTTGTTCATATAGATGGTTGGTCAATAATTTTTGGTTAGTTACGTTGTTGTTGTTGTTGTAGGAATCTGTGGTAACCAGAAGAGCGCAGGACATTGCAGTCTGCTCTGTTCTCAAAACTTCTAAATTCAGGCCCAGGACCTCTTGTCAATAATGACATCATCCTCTACCAAGTACAACTGAGCCCTCCAAAGAAACTGTATTCACATGAAGACCCTCCAGTGGCCAACAATTGAGAATAGAAAAACTCATTTTGGACGGATAAAAGTTATTTACCTTTCTATGGGTATGATGGTCGTGGATGATGTCCATTTCAGTGTCTTCTCTACATACCCCAAACAAAATTGGGGAGTTGATATATGATTTTTACCCTGCATCATGCCATTTAGTCTATTGTCCTTGGATACTAATTTTGCCATGTATGAGCCATAGGTCTCGGAGGAATCTTTGGACCATTAGGCTGCAGCCTGTGGAGATCTCTCCTGAGTTCCTTCTCATCCTCCGGTCTAATGACTCACCAGGGACAGTCCTTCTACCATAGAGAAATAACCGGTGGATAATTTCTAATAAATAGCAGAGAATGGATTTTATTGTAACCTAAGGCCTCACGTCTCCCCACCAGACAGCTCTCCACATCTGTTTCTCCCAGGTACCTTATGTGTCGTGTATAGGTGTATCTATATGTGTCAGGATCCTGGGGAGCTGACAGTAACCCTACACACTCTCCTCAAAGTACATACACAACAAGGTGGCCTCCATCGCGAAGTCCCAAAGGTTCATAGCTGCTTCCTCCATCGTGACAGGCTGATCACCAGAGTGGTCGGATACTGATAGAATATGAGGCATAAAGCACCTAGAGACCAGGGATGAGGCAGATGGAGACAGCTGCTACAGTACTGATCTAGAAATTGTCCCAGAGATTTAAGGTTAGGCTCACCAGCTCAGCAGAAAAAAATGGAAAATGAGGAGGAAAGATTGCTCTGCTGGCTAAGACTGTGGTGGACAGGGGCAGATAATTCCACTGGTGGACTGCGGAGGACAGGGATAGATCTCTCCTCTGTCTATGACTGAGCTGGACAGGGGCAGATATTTCCACTGGCTAGGATTGTTAAAGACAGGGGCAGATCTATTTATTGGCTAGGACTGCAGTGGACAGGGGCAGATCACTCCACTGGCTAGGACTGTGAAGGACAGGGGCAGATCTCTTTATTGGCTAGGACTGCAGAGGATAGGGGCAGATAACTCCGCTGTCTAAGACTGAGAAGGACAGGGGAAGATAACTTAAATGTCTATGACTTTGGAGCACCGGGACAGTAACCTTACACACTCTCCTGGATGTACATACATGACAAGGTGGCCTCCATTGTGAGGTCTCCACTGGCTACGACTATGAAGTGCAGTGGCAGAACTCTACACTGTCTATGACTGAGGAGGACAGAGGAAGATCTCTCCACTGGCTAGGAATATGGAGGACAGGGGCAGATGTCTCCACTGGCTAGGGCTGAGGTGGAGATTAGAAGATCTGTCCTCTGGCTAGGACTGTGGATGCCAGGGGAAGATCTCTCCTCTTGCTAGGACTATGGTGGACAGGGGCAGATTACTCCACTGGCTAGGGCTGAGGTGGAGATTAGAAGATCTGTCCTCTGGCTAGGACTGTGGTGGACAGGGGCAGAGCTCTCCTCTTGCTAGGACTATGGAGGACAGGGGCAGATGTCTCTACTGGCTAGGACTGAGGTGGACAGTAGAAGATCTGTGCTCTGGCAAGGACTGTGGTGGACAGGGGAAGAGCTCTCCTCTTGATAGGACTATGGAGGAAAGGGACAGATCTCTCCACTGGCTCGGACTGTGGTGGACAGTAGAAGATCTGTCCTCTGGCTAGGACTGTGGATGTCAGGGGAAGATCTCTCCACTGGCTAGGGCTGAGGTGGAGATTAGAAGATCTGTCCTCTGGCTAGGACTGTGGTGGAAAGGGGCAGAGCTCTCCTCTTGCTAGGACTATAAAGGACAGGGGCAGATATCTCCACTGGCTAGGACTGTGGTGGACAGTAGAAGATCTGTCCTCTGGCTAGGACTGTGATGGATAGGGGCAGATCTCTCCTCTTGTTAGGACTATGGAGGACATGGGGCATATGTCTCCACTGGCTAGGGCTGAGGTGGAGATTAGAAGATCTGCCCTCTGGCTAGGACTGTGGTGGACAGGGGCAGAGCTCTCCTCTTGCTAGGACTATGTAGGACAGGGGCAGATCTCTCCACTGGCTAGGACTGAGGTGGACAGTAGAAGATCTGTCCTCTGGCTAGGACTGTGGAGGTCAGGGGAAGATCTCTCCTCTTGCTAGGACTATGGAGGACAGGAGCAAATGTCTCCTCTGGCTAGGGCTGAGGTGGAAATTAGAAGATCTGTCCTCTTGCTAGGACTGTGGTGGACAGGGGCAGATCTCTCCACTGACTAGGGCTGGGGTGGACAGGGGCAGATCTCTCCTCTTTCTAGGACTATGGAGGAGAGGGGCAGATTACTCCACTGGCTCGGACTGAGGTGGACAGTAGAAGATCTGTCCTCTGGCTAGGACTGTGGATGCCAGCGGAAGATCTCTCCTCTTGCTTGGACTATGGAGGACAGGGGCAGATTACTCCACTGGCTCGGACTGAGGTGGACAGTAGAACATCTGTCCTCTGGCTAGGACTGTGGTGGACAGGGGCAGATCTCTTCTCTTGTTAGGACTATGGAGGACAGGGCCAGATTACTCCACTGGCTCGGACTGAGGTGGACAGTAGAAGATCTCTCCTCTGGCTAGGACTGTGGTGGACAGGGGCAGATCTCTCCTCTTGTTAGGACTATGGAGGACAGGGGCAGATCTCTCCACTGGCTAGGACTATGGAGGACAGGGGCAGATCTCTCCACTGACTAGGACTGAGGTGGACAGTAGAAGATCTGTCCTCTGGCTAGGACTGTGGTGGAGAGTAGAAGATCTGTCCTCTGGCTAGGACTGTTGTGGTCAGGGGCAGATCTCTCCTCTTGCTAGGACTATGGAGGACAGGGGAAGATTACTCCACTGGCTCGCACTGAGGTGGAGAGTAGAAGATCTCTTCTCTGGATAGGACTGTGGTGGACAGGGGCAGAGCTCTCCTCTTGCTAGGACTATGGAGGACAGGGGCAGATCTCTCCACTGGCTAGGACTGAGGTGGACAGTAGAAGATCTGTCCTCTGGCTAGGACTGTGGTGGAGAGTAGAAGATCTGTCCTCTGGCTAGGACTGTTGTGGTCAGGGGCAGATCTCTCCTCTTGCTAGGACTATGGAGGACAGGGAAAGATTACTCCACTGGCTCGGACTGAGGTGGAGAGTAGAAGATCTGTCCTCTGGCTAGGACTGTGGTGGACAGGGGCAGATATCTCCTCTTATTAGGACTATGGAGGACAGGGGCAGATCTCTCCACTGGCTAGGGCTGAGGTGGACAGGGGAAGATCTCTCCTCTTGCTAGGACTATGGAGGACAGGGGCAGATTACTCCACTGGCTCGGACTGAGGTGGACAGTAGAAGATCTCTCCACTGGCTAGGAGCATGGATGCCAGGGGAAGATCTCTTCTCTTGCTAGGACTATGGAGGACAGGGGCAGATTATTCAACTGGCTCGGACTGAGGTGGACAGTAGAAGATCTGTCCTCTGGCTAGGACTGTGGTGGACAGGGGCAGATCTCTCCTCTTGTTAGGACTATGGAGGACAGGGGCAGATCTCTCCACTGGCTAGGGCTGAGGTGGAGATTAGAAGATCTGTCCTCTGGCTAGGACTGTGGTGGACAGGGGCAGAGCTCTCCTCTTGCTAGGACTATGGAGGATAGGGGCAGATGTCTTCACTGGCTAGGACTGAGGTGGACAGTAGAAGACCTGTCCTCTGGCTAGGACTGTGGTGGACAGGGGCAGAGCTCTCCTCTTGCTAGGACTATGGAGGACAGGGGCAGATCTCTCCACTGGCTAGGGCTGAGGTGGAGATTAGAAGATCTGTCCTCTGGCTAGGACTGTGGTGGACAGGGGCAGAGCTCTCCTCTTGCTAGGACTATGGAGGATAGGGGCAGATCTCTCCACTGGCTAGGACTGAGGTGGACAGTAGAAGATTTGTCCTCTGGCTAGGACTGTGGTGGAGAGTAGAAGATTTGTCCTCTGGCTAGGACTGTGGATGTCAGAGGCAGATCTCTCCTCTTGCTAGGACTATGGAGGACAGGGGCAGATGTCTCCACTGGATAGGACTGTGCTGGAAGTAGAAGATCTGTCCTCTGGCTAGGACTGTGGATTTCAGGGGAAGATCTATCCTCTTGCTAGGACTATGGAGCACATTGTATCTATATGTGTCAGGATCCTGGGGAGCTGACAGTAACCCTACACACTCTCCTCAAAGTACATACACAACAAGGTGGCCTCCATCGCGAAGTCCCAAAGGTTCATAGCTGCTTCCTCCATCGTGACAGGCTGATAACCAGAGTGGTCGGATACTGATAGAATATGAGGCATAAAGCACCTAGAGACCAGGGATGAGGCAGATGGAGACAGCTGCTATAGTACTGATCTAGAGATTGTCCCAGAGATTTAAGGTTAGGCTCACCAGCTCAGCAGAAAAAAATGGAAAATGAGGAGGAAAGATTGCTCTGCTGGCTAAGACTGTGGTGGACAGGGGCAGATAATTCCACTGGTGGACTGCGGAGGACAGGGATAGATCTCTCCTCTGTCTATGACTGAGCTGGACAGGGGCAGATATTTCCACTGGCTAGGATTGTTAAAGACAGGGGCAGATCTATTTATTGGCTAGGACTGCAGTGGACAGGGGCAGATCACTCCACTGGCTAGGACTGTGAAGGACAGGGGCAGATCTCTTTATTGGCTAGGACTGCAGAGGATAGGGGCAGATAACTCCGCTGTCTAAGACTGAGAAGAACAGGGGAAGATAACTTAAATGGCTATGACTTTGGAGCACCGGGACAGTAACCTTACACACTCTCCTGGATGTACATACATGACAAGGTGGCCTCCATTGTGAAGTCTCCACTGGCTACGACTATGAAGTGCAGTGTCAGAACTCTACACTGTCTATGACTGAGGAGGACAGAGGAAGATCTCTCCACTGGCTAGGAATATGGAGGACAGGGGCAGATGTCTCCACTGGCTAGGGCTGAGGTGGAGATTAGAAGATCTGTCCTCTGGCTAGGACTGTGGATGCCAGGGGAAGATCTCTCCTCTTGCTAGGACTATGGGGGACAGGGGCAGATTACTCCGCTGGCTAGGGCTGAGGTGGAGATTAGAAGATCTGTCCTCTGGCTAGGACTGTGGTGGACAGGGGCAGAGCTCTCCTCTTGCTAGGACTATGGAGGACAGGGGCAGATGTCTCTACTGGCTAGGACTGAGGTGGACAGTAGAAGATCTGTCCTCTGGCTAGGACTGTGGTGGACAGGGGAAGAGCTCTCCTCTTGATAGGACTATGGAGGAAAGGGACAGATCTCTCCACTGGCTCGGACTGAGGTGGGCAGTAGAAGATCTGTCCTCTGGCTAGGACTGTGGATGTCAGGGGAATATCTCTCCTCTTGCTAGGACTATGGAGGACAGGGGTAGATCTCTCTACTGGCTCGGACTGAGGTGGGCAGTAGAAGATCTGTCCTCTGTCTAGGACTGTGGATGTCAGGGGCAGATCTCTCCTCTTGCTAGGACAATGGAGGACAGGGAAAGACCTCTCCACTGGCTAGGACTGTGGTGGACAGTAGAAGATCTGTCCTCTGGCTAGGACTGTGGATGTCAGGGGAAGATCTCTCCACTGGCTAGGGCTGAGGTGGAGATTAGAAGATCTGTCCTCTGGCTAGGACTGTGGTGGAAAGGGGCAGAGCTCTCCTCTTGCTAGGACTATAAAGGACAGGGGCAGATATCTCCACTGGCTAGGACTGTGGTGGACAGTAGAAGATCTGTCCTCTGGCTAGGACTGTGATGGATAGGGGCAGATCTCTCCTCTTGTTAGGACTATGGAGGACATGGGGCATATGTCTCCACTGGCTAGGGCTGAGGTGGAGATTAGAAGATCTGCCCTCTGGCTAGGACTGTGGTGGACAGGGGCAGAGCTCTCCTCTTGCTAGGACTATGTAGGACAGGGGCAGATCTCTCCACTGGCTAGGACTGAGGTGGACAGTAGAAGATCTGTCCTCTGGCTAGGACTGTGGAGGTCAGGGGAAGATCTCTCCTCTTGCTAGGACTATGGAGGACAGGAGCAAATGTCTCCTCTGGCTAGGGCTGAGGTGGAAATTAGAAGATCTGTCCTCTTGCTAGGACTGTGGTGGACAGGGGCAGATCTCTCCACTGACTAGGGCTGGGGTGGACAGGGGCAGATCTCTCCTCTTTCTAGGACTATGGAGGAGAGGGGCAGATTACTCCACTGGCTCGGACTGAGGTGGACAGTAGAAGATCTGTCCTCTGGCTAGGACTGTGGATGCCAGCGGAAGATCTCTCCTCTTGCTTGGACTATGGAGGACAGGGGCAGATTACTCCACTGGCTCGGACTGAGGTGGACAGTAGAACATCTGTCCTCTGGCTAGGACTGTGATGGACAGGGGCAGATCTCTTCTCTCGTTAGGACTATGGAGGACAGGGCCAGATTACTCCACTGGCTCGGACTGAGGTGGACAGTAGAAGATCTCTCCTCTGGCTAGGACTGTGGTGGACAGGGGCAGATCTCTCCTCTTGTTAGGACTATGGAGGACAGGGGCAGATCTCTCCACTGGCTAGGACTATGGAGGACAGGGGCAGATCTCTCCACTGGCTAGGACTGAGGTGGACAGTAGAAGATCTGTCCTCTGGCTAGGACTGTGGTGGAGAGTAGAAGATCTGTCCTCTGGCTAGGACTGTTGTGGTCAGGGGCAGATCTCTCCTCTTGCTAGGACTATGGAGGATAGGGGAAGATTACTCCACTGGCTCGCACTGAGGTGGAGAGTAGAAGATCTCTTCTCTGGATAGGACTGTGGTGGACAGGGGCAGAGCTCTCCTCTTGCTAGGACTATGGAGGACAGGGGCAGATCTCTCCACTGGCTAGGACTGAGGTGGACAGTAGAAGATCTGTCCTCTGGCTAGGACTGTGGTGGAGAGTAGAAGATCTGTCCTCTGGCTAGGACTGTTGTGGTCAGGGGCAGATCTCTCCTCTTGCTAGGACTATGGAGGACAGGGGCAGATCTCTCCACTGGCTAGGGCTGAGGTGGACAGGGGAAGATCTCTCCTCTTGCTAGGACTATGGAGGACAGGGGCAGATTACTCCACTGGCTCGGACTGAGGTGGACAGTAGAAGATCTCTCCACTGGCTAGGAGCATGGATGCCAGGGGAAGATCTCTTCTCTTGCTAGGACTATGGAGGACAGGGGCAGATTATTCAACTGGCTCGGACTGAGGTGGACAGTAGAAGATCTGTCCTCTGGCTAGGACTGTGGTGGACAGGGGCAGATCTCTCCTCTTGTTAGGACTATGGAGGACAGGGGCAGATCTCTCCACTGGCTAGGGCTGAGGTGGAGATTAGAAGATCTGTCCTCTGGGTAGGACTGTGGTGGACAGGGGCAGAGCTCTCCTCTTGCTAGGACTATGGAGGATAGGGGCAGATGTCTTCACTGGCTAGGACTGAGGTGGACAGTAGAAGACCTGTCCTCTGGCTAGGACTGTGGTGGACAGGGGCAGAGCTCTCCTCTTGCTAGGACTATGGAGGACAGGGGCAGATCTCTCCACTGGCTAGGGCTGAGGTGGAGATTAGAAGATCTGTCCTCTGGCTAGGACTGTGGTGGACAGGGGCAGAGCTCTCCTCTTGCTAGGACTATGGAGGATAGGGGCAGATCTCTCCACTGGCTAGGACTGAGGTGGACAGTAGAAGATTTGTCCTCTGGCTGGGACTGTGGTGGAGAGTAGAAGATTTGTCCTCTGGCTAGGACTGTGGATGTCAGGGGCAGATCTCTCCTCTTGCTAGGACTATGGAGGACAGGGGCAGATGTCTCCACTGGATAGGACTGTGCTGGAAGTAGAAGATCTGTCCTCTGGCTAGGACTGTGGATTTCAGGGGAAGATCTATCCTCTTGCTAGGACTATGGAGCACATTGTATCTATATGTGTCAGGATCCTGGGGAGCTGACAGTAACCCTACACACTCTCCTCAAAGTACATACACAACAAGGTGGCCTCCATCGCGAAGTCCCAAAGGTTCATAGCTGCTTCCTCCATCGTGACAGGCTGATCACCAGAGTGGTCGGATACTGATAGAATATGAGGCATAAAGCACCTAGAGACCAGGGATGAGGCAGATGGAGACAGCTGCTACAGTACTGATCTAGAGATTGTCCCAGAGACTTAAGGTTAGGCTCACCAGCTCAGCAGAAAAAAATGGAAAATGAGGAGGAAAGATTGCTCTGCTGGCTAAGACTGTGGTGGACAGGGGCAGATAATTCCACTGGTGGACTGCGGAGGACAGGGATAGATCTCTCCTCTGTCTATGACTGAGCTGGACAGGGGCAGATATTTCCACTGGCTAGTATTGTTAAAGACAGGGGCAGATCTATTTATTGGCTAGGACTGCAGTGGACAGGGGCAGATCACTTCACTGGCTAGGACTGTGAAGGAAAGGGGCAGATCTCTTTATTGGCTAGGACTGCAGAGGATAGGGGCAGATAACTCCGCTGTCTAAGACTGAGAAGGACAGGGGAAGATAACTTAAATGGCTATGACTTTGGAGCACCGGGACAGTAACCTTACACACTCTCCTGGATGTACATACATGACAAGGTGGCCTCCATTGTGAAGTCTCCACTGGCTACGACTATGAAGTGCAGTGGCAGAACTCTACACTGTCTATGACTGAGGAGGACAGAGGAAGATCTCTCCACTGGCTAGGAATATGGAGGACAGGGGCAGATGTCTCCACTGGCTAGGGCTGAGGTGGAGATTAGAAGATCTGTCCTCTGGCTAGGACTGTGGATGCCAGGGGAAGATCTCTCCTCTTGCTAGGACTATGGAGGACAGGGGCAGATTACTCCACTGGCTAGGGCTGAGGTGGAGATTAGAAGATCTGTCCTCTGGCTAGGACTGTGGTGGACAGGGGCAGAGCTCTCCTCTTGCTAGGACTATGGAGGGCAGGGGCAGATGTCTCTACTGGCTAGGACTGAGGTGGACAGTAGAAGATCTGTCCTCTGGCTAGGACTGTGGTGGACAGGGGAAGAGCTCTCCTCTTGATAGGACTATGGAGGAAAGGGACAGATCTCTCCACTGGCTCGGACTGAGGTGGGCAGTAGAAGATCTGTCCTCTGGCTAGGACTGTGGATGTCAGGGGAATATCTCTCCTCTTGCTAGGACTATGGAGGACAGGGGTAGATCTCTCTACTGGCTCGGACTGAGGTGGGCAGTAGAAGATCTGTCCTCTGTCTAGGACTGTGGATGTCAGGGGCAGATCTCTCCTCTTGCTAGGACAATGGAGGACAGGGAAAGACCTCTCCACTGGCTAGGACTGTGGTGGACAGTAGAAGATCTGTCCTCTGGCTAGGACTGTGGATGTCAGGGGAAGATCTCTCCACTGGCTAGGGCTGAGGTGGAGATTAGAAGATCTGTCCTCTGGCTAGGACTGTGGTGGAAAGGGGCAGAGCTCTCCTCTTGCTAGGACTATAAAGGACAGGGGCAGATATCTCCACTGGCTAGGACTGTGGTGGACAGTAGAAGATCTGTCCTCTGGCTAGGACTATGGAGGACATGGGGCATATGTCTCCACTGGCTAGGGCTGAGGTGGAGATTAGAAGATCTGCCCTCTGGCTAGGACTGTGGTGGACAGGGGCAGGTCTCTCCTCTGGCTAGGACTATGTAGGACAGGGGCAGATCTCTCCACTGGCTAGGACTGAGGTGGACAGTAGAAGATCTGTCCTCTGGCTAGGACTGTGGAGGTCAGGGGAAGATCTCTCCTCTTGCTAGGACTATGGAGGACAGGAGCAAATGTCTCCTCTGGCTAGAGCTGAGGTGGAAATTAGAAGATCTGTCCTCTTGCTAGGACTGTGGTGGACAGGGGCAGATCTCTCCACTGACTAGGGCTGGGGTGGACAGGGGCAGATCTCTCCTCTTGCTAGGACTATGGAGGAGAGGGGCAGATTACTCCACTGGCTCAGACTGAGGTGGACAGTAGAAGATCTGTCCTCTGGCTAGGACTGTGGATGCCAGCGGAAGATCTCTCCTCTTGCTTGGACTATGGAGGACAGGGGCAGATTACTCCACTGGCTCGGACTGAGGTGGACAGTAGAAGATCTGTCCTCTGGCTAGGACTGTGGTGGACAGGGGCAGATCTCTCCTCTTGTTAGGACTATGGAGGACAGGGCCAGATTACTCCACTGGCTCGGACTGAGGTGGACAGTAGAAGATCTCTCCTCTGGCTAGGACTGTGGTGGACAGGGGCAGATCTCTCCTCTTGTTAGGACTATGGAGGACAGGGGCAGATCTCTCCACTGGCTAGGACTATGGAGGACAGGGGCAGATCTCTCCACTGGCTAGGACTGAGGTGGACAGTAGAAGATCTGTCCTCTGGCTAGGACTGTGGTGGAGAGTAGAAGATCTGTCCTCTGGCTAGGACTGTTGTGGTCAGGGGCAGATCTCTCCTCTTGCTAGGACTATGGAGGACAGGGGAAGATTACTCCACTGGCTCGCACTGAGGTGGAGAGTAGAAGATCTCTTCTCTGGATAGGACTGTGGTGGACAGGGGCAGAGCTCTCCTCTTGCTAGGACTATGGAGGACAGGGGCAGATCTCTCCACTGGCTAGGACTGAGGTGGACAGTAGAAGATCTGTCCTCTGGCTAGGACTGTGGTGGAGAGTAGAAGATCTGTCCTCTGGCTAGGACTGTTGTGGTCAGGGGCAGATCTCTCCTCTTGCTAGGACTATGGAGGACAGGGAAAGATTACTCCACTGGCTCGGACTGAGGTGGAGAGTAGAATATCTGTCCTCTGGCTAGGACTGTGGTGGACAGGGGCAGATATCTCCTCTTATTAGGACTATGGAGGACAGGGGCAGATCTCTCCACTGGCTAGGGCTGAGGTGGACAGGGGAAGATCTCTCCTCTTGCTAGGACTATGGAGGACAGGGGCAGATTACTCCACTGGCTCGGACTGAGGTGGACAGTAGAAGATCTCTACACTGGCTAGGAGCATGGATGCCAGGGGAAGATCTCTTCTCTTGCTAGGACTATGGAGGACAGGGGCAGATTATTCAACTGGCTCGTACTGAGGTGGACAGTAGAAGATCTGTCCTCTGGCTAGGACTGTGGTAGACAGGGGCAGATCTCTCCTCTTGTTAGGACTATGGAGGACAGGGGCAGATCTCTCCACTGGCTAGGGCTGAGGTGGAGATTAGAAGATCTGTCCTCTGGCTAGGACTGTGGTGGACAGGGGCAGAGCTCTCCTCTTGCTAGAACTATGGAGGATAGGGGCAGATGTCTTCACTGGCTAGGACTGAGGTGGACAGTAGAAGATCTGTCCTCTGGCTAGGACTGTGGTGGACAGGGGAAGAGCTCTCCTCTTGCTAGGACTATGGAGGATAGGGGCAGATCTCTCCACTGGCTAGGACTGAGGTGGACAGTAGAAGATTTGTCCTCTGGCTAGGACTGTGGTGGAGAGTAGAAGATTTGTCCTCTGGCTAGGACTGTGGATGTCAGGGGCAGATCTCTCCTCTTGCTAGGACTATGGAGGACAGGGGCAGATCTCTCCACTGGATAGGACTGTGCTGGAAGTAGAAGATCTGTCCTCTGGCTAGGACTGTGGATTTCAGGGGAAGATCTATCCTCTTGCTAGGACTATGGAGCACAGGGGCAGACCTCTCCACTCGCTAGGACTGAGGTGGGTGGCAGAAGATCTGTCCTCTGGCTAGGACTGTGGAGGGTCAGGGGAAGATCTCTCCACTGGCTAGGGCTGTGGTGGACAGGGGGGAGATCTCTACTCTTGCTCGGACTATGGAGGACAGGGGCAGATGTCTCCACTGGCTAGGACTGTGGTGGAGAGTAGAAGATCTGTCCTCTGGCTTGGACTGTGGTGGACAGGGGCAGATCTCTCCTCTTGCTAGGACTATGAAGGACAGGGGCAGATGTCTCCACTGGATAGGACTGTGGTGGATAGAAGAAGATCTGTCCTCTGGCTAGGACTGTGGTAGTAAGGGGAAGATCTCTCCTCTTGCTAGGACTATGGAGGACAGGAGCAGATGTCTCCACTGGCTAGGACTGTGGTGGACAGAAGAAGATCTGTCCTCTGGCTAGGACTGTGGCAGTCAGGGGAAGATCTCTCCTTTTGCTATGACTATGGAGGACAGGAGCAAATGTCTCCACTGGGATATCTCAGCCTCCGAGACAACACTGCACTCCATCTAACTCCAGACCATGAGCCGGAGATCTGTGTGCAGGCTGAGGGACACATCATGAGGACCATATCCATATTTATACACCAACATCTCCCTTCTCATAAACTTTCATTAGATGTTCATTCACCCTCCTATGATTTCCCTCCCTCTGTTTCTTTTATGGATTGTTGTCACATTCTGGATGGCAAGATATGACCCCACCATTCATGTGTAAAGGGTAGAATATGACTTTCCTCCTTACCCAGGACAATGTCTGTTGGCAGTAGATGCAGCAGTCTGGCATGGAGGGTGAAAACTCTGGTAATCATCATCAATAACTCCAAAATCCCATTGTATTGTAGACTCCCCTGTACTGACCCATTCCTGGAGGGTTACTCCTATGGACCTCCTTTATTACAGTAAAGGTCACATCAGATAATAATAATCAATTCATTGTCCCCAGAGGAGGAAACACGACAATAGAGACAATAAAGAAACATCAATACACAAAACCAATATAAAACAGATTAGACACAACAAAATGTTTCAATGTAGCAGCAGCTCCAGGATGAAGGATTAACCCCAAAGTCTTCATTCATCCTGGAGCTGCTGGTATCTTCTGCGTTATCTAAAATATTTCAAGTCCGCAGAGTAAATAGCCCGTCCCTAAAAAATCAAGCACCGAGGATTGTGACCTGCACGTCTTGTCCTCACTACGAAACCGAATTGCAGGAGGAAAAAACTTTTCTTCAGACTTTCCGTTTTTGTAGAACCAGTAATTTCACCTACCACCTATCACTGACTCCCAAAACCCCAACAACAGACAATCTGGAGGAAGGAGGTTCTGGATTTGTGTGTTTTATTATTCCATGTCTGATGACCCCGGTGCTCTCCTCAATACCTTCCATCATACCTTTATACTCTCCTCCATATGTCTCTTCACACTCTCCTACACACTCCCCTCCTTAAAATACTCCTTATGTCTCTTCATACTCTCCTCCACACTTTCCTCCATATGTCTCTTCATACTCTCCTCCACACTTTCCTCCATACATTACTCCATATGTCTCTTCATACTCTCCTACACACTCTCCTCCATATGTCTCTTCATACTCTCCTCCACACTTTCCTCCATACCTTACTCCATATGTCTCTTCATATTCTCCTCCACACTCTTTTCCATACCTTACTCCATATGTCTCTTCATATTCTCCTCCACAGTCTCCTCCATATGTCTCTTCATACTCTCCTCCACACTCTCGTCCATACCTTACTCCATATGTCTCTTCATACTCTCCTCCACACTTTCCTCCATACCTTACTCCATATGTCTCTTCATACTCTCCTCCACACTCTCCTCCATACCTTACTCCATATGTCTCTTCATACTCTCCTCCACACTTTCCTCCATACATTACTCCCTATGTCTCTTCATACTCTCCTCCACACTCTCCTCCATACCTTAATCCATATGTTTCTTCATACTCTCCTCCACACTCTCCTCCATACCTTACTCCATATGTCTTTTCATACTCTCCTCCATATGTATCTTTATACTCTCCTCCACACACTCCTCCATACCTTACTCCTTATGTCTCTTCATACTCTCCTCCACACTCTCCTCTATACTTTACTCCACATGTGTCTTCATACTCTCCTCCACACTCTCCTCCATACCTTACTTTTTATGTCTCTTCATACTCTCCTCCACACTCTCATCCATGCCTTACTCCATATGTCTCTTCATACTCTCCTACACACTCTCCTCCATACCTTACTCCTTATGTCTTCTCAAACTCTCCTCCACACTCTCCTCCATACATTACTCCATATGTCTCTTTGCGCTCTCCTCCACACTCTCCTCCAAGTCTCTTTATACTCTCCTCCACACGCTGCTCCATAACTTACTCCCTATGTCTCTTCATAGTCTCCTCCACACTCTCCTCTATACCTTACTCCCAATGTCTCTTCGTACTCTCCTCCACACTCCCCTCCATACCTTACTCCATATGTCTCTTCATACTCTCCTCCTCACTCTTCTCCATGTCTCTTTATACTCTTCTCCACACTCTTCTCCATACCTTACTCCCAATGTCTCTTTGTACTCTCCTCCACACTTTCCTCCATATGTCTCTTCATACTTTCCTCCACTCTTTCCTCCATACATTACTCCATATGTCTCTTCATACTCTCCTCCACACGCTCCTCTATACCTTACTCCCAATATCTCTTTGTACTCTCCTCCACACTTTTCTCCATATCTTACTCCATATGTCTCTTTATACTCTCCTCCACACTCCCCTCCATACCTTCCTTCCAATGTCTCTTCATACTCTCCTCCACACTCTCCACCATACCTTACTCCGTATGTCTCTTCATACTCTCCTCCACACGCTCCTCTATACCTTACTCCCAATATCTCTTTGTACTCTCCTCCACACTCTGCTCCATACTTTAATCCCTATGTCTCTTTATACTCTCCTCCTCATTCTCCTCCACACCTTACTCCATATGTCTCTTCATGCTCTCCTCCACACTTTCCTCTATACCTTACTCCCTATGTCTCTTCATACTCTCCTCCACACTCTCATCCATACCTTACTCCATATGTCTCTTCATACTCTCCTCCACACTCTCCTCCATACCTTACTCCCTATGTCACTTCATACTCTCCTCCACCCTCTCCTCCATACCTTACTCCATATGTCTCTTCATACTCTCCTCCACACTCTCCTCCATACCTTACTCCATATGTCTCTTCATACTCTCCTCCATACCTTACTCCATATGTCTCTTCATACTCTCATCCACACTCTCCTCCATACATTACTCCATATGTCTCTTCATACTCTCCTCCACACTCTCCTCCATAACTTACTCCCTATGTCACTTCATACTCTCCTCCACACTCTCCTCCATACCTTACTCCATATGTCTCTTCATACTCTCATCCACACTCTGCTCCATACATTACTCCATATGTCTCTTTATACTCTCCTCCACACTCCCCTTCGTACCTTACTCCATGGGGCACATTTACTAAGGGTCCGCAGCCGCGAATCCGTCGGGTTTTTCCCGAATATTTCCGCTTTGCGCTGTATTTCACGGGATTGTGGCGCACGCGATCGTTTTTTGGCGCAATCGCGTCGACTTTGACGCGACAGAAATCAGGGGGCGTGGCCACCAGACAACCCGAAGGATTCGGAAAAACCGCGGAATTTAAAAAGCCATATGTGTCGCAAGATCAAGCACTCACATACACCAGAAAAAAGCAGGTGAACTCCGGCGGACCTCGGGGCAGCGGCGACACCTAGAGAATATCGGCGCACGGACCTTAGTGAATTCCAGCAGAACCCGAATCAGCGCCGGAGAACCCGCCGCTGGATTGCGACTGGACCGGATAAGTAAATGTGCCCCCATATATCTCTTCATGCTCTCCTACACACTTTCCTCCATACCTTACTCCATATGTCTCTTCATACTCTCCTCCACACTTACTCCCTATGTCACTTCATACTCTCCTCCACCCTCTCCTCCATACCTTACTCCATATGTCTCTTCATACTCTCCTCCACACTCTCCTCCATCCCTTACTCCATATGTCTCTTCATACTCTCCTCCATCCCTTACTCCATATGTCTCTTCATACTCTCCTCCACACTCTCCATCATACCTTACTCTTTATGTCTCTTCATACACTCCTCTATACCTTACTCCCCAGGTCTCTTCATACTCTCCTCCACACTCTCCTCCATAACTTTATACTTTCTTTCACACTCTCCTCCAAACCTTTCTTTATATCTCTCTATATACCAACATAATATCTTCTCCTCCATACCTTTTATTATATTCTTCTCTATACCCTCCCCATTACCTTACTCCATACCTTAATTTTCTTCTCCACATTCTCCTCCATATCCTCCTCTGCAATGGCATCTATACCTTCCTCCATGTTCTCCATAATTTTCTTTTCACACTCTCCTTCATATGTTCCGCCATCATCTCCTCCATATCCTCCCCCATACATTCATCCATACCATCCTCTATACCTTTCTTTATGCTCCCCTCCACACTCTCCTGCATACTGTCTACCTTACCCATCGCCCTACCTTTCCTTATACACTTCTTCATACCTTTATTTCTACTGTCCTCCTTACCTTCCACCATACTTTCCTCCTTACCTTCCTCCATAACCTCTTCCATCCTATCCTTCTTGATCTTTTCCGTACCTTTCTTTATACTCTCCCCCATACCTTCCACCACACTGGCCTCCATACTTTCCTCCTTACCTTCCTCCATAACCTCTACCATCCAAATCTTCTTGATCTCCTCCATACCTTTCTTTATACTCTCCCTCATACCTTCTACAACACTCTCCTGTATACTCTCCCCCATACCTTCCATCACACTGTCCTCCACACTGTCCTCCTTACCTTCCTCCATAACCTCTACCATCCTTTCCTTCTTGATCTCCTCCATACCTTTCTTTATACTCTTCCCCATACTGTCCTCCATAGCTTCCTCCATAACCTCTACCATCCTATCCTTCTTGATCTTCTCCATACCTTTTCATACTCTCCCCCATACCTTCCATCACACTGTCCTCCACACTGTCCTCCTTACCTTCCTCCATAACTTCTACCATCCTATTCTTCTTGATCTCCTCCATACCTTTCTCTATACTCTCCCCCTTACCTTCCTCCACACTGTCCTCCACACTCTTCATATAAAGTCCAACCTTTAGGAATGAAATAAATGTTTTATCCCCATAACCCTGATATTTTTTCTCTCCAGAATGGCATCCAGGCCTCTCTTGAACATGTACATAGAGTCCGCCATAACAACCTCCTGCGGCAGAGAGTTCCACAGTCTCACTGCTCTTACAGTAAAGAACCTTTGTTCTTTGGCTATGGTAGAATTGGCTCTCCTGTAGGCGTAGAGGATGCCCCTGTCTATAGTGATGGTGGAACCTCCTCTCCTCTAGGTGTAGAGGATGCTCCCTGTCTATGGTGATGGTAGAACCTCCTCTCCTCTAGGTGTAGAGGATGTCCCTTGTCTATGGTGATGGTGTAACCCCCTCTCCTCTAGGTGTAGATGATGTCCCCTGTTTATGGTGATGGTAGAACCCCCTCTCCTCTAAGAGTAGAGGATGTCCCCTGTCTATGGTGATGGTAGAACCCCCTCTCCTCTAGGAGTAGAGGATATCCCCTGTCTATGGTGATGGTAGAACCCCCTGTCCTCTAGGTGTAGAGGATGCCCCCTGTCTATGGTGATGGTAGATCCTCCTCTCCTCTAGGTGTAGAGGATGCCCCCTGTCTATGGTGATGGTAGAACCTCCTCTCCTCTAGGTGTAGAGGATGCCCCTGTCTAAGGTGATGGTAGAACCTCCTCTCCTCTAGGTGTAGAGGATGCCCCTTGTCTATGTTGATGGTAGAACCTCCTCTACTCTAGGTGTAGAGGATGCCCCTGTCTATGGTGATGGTAGAACCTCCTCTAGGTGTAGAGGATGCCCTTTGTCTATGGTGATGCTAGAACCTCATCTCCTCTAGGTGTGGAGGATGCCCCCTATCTATGGTGATGGTAGAACCTCCTCTCCTCTAGGTGTAGAGGATGTCCCCTGTCTATGGTGATGGTAGAACCTCCTCTCCTCTAAGTGTAGAGGATGCCCCCTGTCTATGGTGATGGTGGAACCTCCTCTCCTCTAGGTGTAGTTGATGCCCCCTATCTATGGTGATGGTAGAACCTCCTCTCCTCTAGGTGTAGAGGATGCTCCCTGTCTATGGTGATGATGGAACCCCCTCTCCTCTAGGTGTACAGGATGTCCCTTGTCTATGGTGATGGTGGTACCTCCTCTCCTCTAGGTGTAGAGGATGCCCCTGTCTATGGTGATGGTAGAACCCCCTCTCCTCTAGGTGTAGAGGATGCCCCCTGTCTATGGTGATGGTAGATCCTCCTCTCCTCTAGGTGTAGAGGATGCCCCCTGTCTATGGTGCTGGTTGATCCTTCTCTCCTCTAGGAGTAGAGGATGTCCCTTATCTATGGTGATGGTGGGACCTCCTCTCCTCTAGGTGTAGAGGATGCCCCCTGTCTATAGTGATGGTAGATCCTCCTCTTCTCTAGGCGTAGAGGATGCCCCCTGTCTATGGTGATGGTAGAACCTCCTCTCCTCTAGGTGCAGAGGATACTCCTGTCTATGGTGATGGTAGAACCGCCTCTCCTCTAGGTGTAGAGGATGCCCCCTGTCTATAGTGATGGTAGAACCTCCTCTCCTCTAGATGCAGAGGATACTCCTGTCTATGGTGATGGTAGAACCGCCTCTCCTCTAGGTGTAGAGGATGCCCCCTGTCTATGGTGATGGTAGAACCGCCTCTCCTCTAGGTGTAGAGGATGTCCCTTGTCTATGGTGATGGTGGGACCTCCTCTCCTCTAGGTGTAGAGGATGCCCCCTGTCTATGGTGATGGTGGAACCTCCTCTCCTCTAGGTGTAGAGGATGCTCCCTGTCTATGTTGATGGTAGATCCTCCTCTCCTCTAGGCGTAGAGGATGCCCCCTGTCTATGGTGATGGTAGAACCTCCTCTCCTCTAGGTGCAGAGGATACTCCTGTCTATGGTGATGGTAGAACCGCCTCTCCTCTAGGTGTAGAGGATGCCCCCTGTCTATGGTGATGGTAGAACCTCCTCTCCTCTAAGTGCAGAGGATACTCCTGTCTATGGTGATGGTAGAACCGCCTCTCCTCTAGGTGTAGAGGATGCCCCCTGTCTATGGTGCTAATTGATCCTTCTCTCCTCTAGGAGTAGAGGATGTCCCTTGTCTATGGTGATGGTGGGACCTCCTCTCCTCTAGGTGTAGAGGATGCCCCCTGTCTATGGTGATGGTGGAACCTCCTCTCCTCTAGGTGTAGAGGATGCCCCCTGTCTATGGTGATGGTAGATCCTCCTCTCCTCTAGGCGTAGAGGATGCCCCCTGTCTATGGTGATGGTAGAACCTTCTCTCCTCTAGGTGCAGAGGATACTCCTGTCTATGGTGATGGTAGAACCGCCTCTCCTCTAGGTGTAGAGGATGCCCCCTGTCTATGCTGAGGGTAGAACCTCCTCTCCTCTAGATGTAGAGGATGCCCCTGTCTATGGTGATGGTAGAACCGCATCGCCTCTAGGTGTGGAGGATGCCCCTGTCTATGATGATGGTGGGACCTCCTCTCCTCTAGGTGTAGAGGATGCCCCCTGTCTATGGTGATGGTGGAACCTCCTCTCCTCTAGGTGTAGAGGATGCCCCCTGTCTATGGTGATGGTAGATCCTCCTCTCCTCTAGGCGTAGAGGATGCCCCCTGTCTATGGTGATGGTAGAACCTTCTCTCCTCTAGGTGCAGAGGATACTCCTGTCTATGGTGATGGTAGAACCGCCTCTCCTCTAGGTGTAGAGGATGCCCCCTGTCTATGGTGAGGGTAGAACCTCCTCTCCTCTAGATGTAGAGGATGCCCCTGTCTATGGTGATGGTAGAACCTCCTCTCCTCTAGATGTAGAGGATGCCCCTGTCTATGGTGATGGTAGACCCTCCTCTCCTCTAGGTGTAGAGGATGCCCCCTGTCTATGGTGATGGTAGAACCTTCTCTCCTCTAGGTGCAGAGGATACTCCTGTCTATGGTGATGGTAGAACCGCCTCTCCTCTAGGTGTAGAGGATGCCTCCTGTCTATGGTGATGGTAGAACCTCCTCTCCTCTAGGTGTAGAAGATGCCCCCTGTCTATGGTGATGGTAGAACCTCCTCTCCTCTAGGTGTAGTTGATGCTCCCTGTCTATGTTGATGGTAGAATCGCCTCTCCTCTAGGTGTAGAGGATGCCCCCTTGTCCTGATCTTTGGAGAGATCCTTGTACTGTCTGTTCAGGTATTTGTACATTGTAATGAGGTCTCCCCTCAGTCATCTTTTTTCTAAACTGAATAATTCCAAATTTTGTAATCTGTCATTGTAGTCTAATCCCCCCATTCCCCTAATAATCCTGGTTGCTCTCCTCTGCACCAGTTCCAGCTCTACTATATCCTTTATATACACTGGTGTCCAAAACTGTACACAATATTCCATGTGTGGTCTGACCAGGGATTTGTATAATGGCAAGACTATGTCTTTATCATGAGAATCTATTCCTCTCTTGATACATCCCATAATTTTATTTTCTTTAGCAGCAGCCCTCTGGCTCTGGTCACTAAAATTAAGTTTACCATCCACCAATACCCCCAAGTCCTTTTCAGCTCCAGTTTTACCAAGTAATTGACTGTTTAGAACATAATTATACTTTTTGTTTCCATGGCCCAAGTGCATAACTTTACATTTATCTACATTAAACCTCATCAACCATTTCTCTGCCCACTCCTCAAGCTTCCACAAATCCCTCTGAAATGCTAAACTATCGGCCTCAGTATTTATTACTTTACACAGCTTAGTATCATCTGCAAATATTGAAACTTGACTGTGTAAACCCACTACAAGGTCATTAATAAAAATATTAAAAAGAAGTGGCTCCAATACTGACCCCTGTGGCACTCCACTGGTAACGTCAACCCAATCTGAGAATGAGCCATTAATGACCACCCTCTGTTTTCTATCACTAAGCCAATTACTTACCCAAATACACAGATTTTCCCCTATTCCCAGCAGTCTCATTTTATATACCAACCTTTTATGCGGCACGGTGTCAAATGCCTTTGAAAAGTCCAGATATACAACATCCAAAGCCTCCCTCAGGTCCAGTCTTGAACTTACCTCCTCGTAGAAACCAATCAGATTAGTCTGACAGGACCGATCTCTCATAAACCCATGCTGACGCTAGGTTATAAGGTTATGCACAGTGAGATACTCCAGGATAGCATCTCTAACAAACCCCTCAAATATTTTCCCCACCACAGAAGTTAGACTCACAGGTCTGTAGTTTCCAGGATCGCTTTTTGATCCTTTTTTGTATATTGGTACCACATTTGCTATGCGCCATTCCTGTGGAACATAACCAGTCCTCAGTGAATTTTCAAATATTAAAAATAACGGTCTGTCTATCACGGTACATGGTTCATGCAGAACCCGGGGGTGTATGCCATCATGCCCCGGTGATTTATCTATCTTAGTGGTTGCGAGGCGGCGCCGTACCTCTTCCTGGGTTAAACTGTTGACATTCCAAAGAGAATTTACATTATTCCTCATTGTGTCTCCACCAGGGGATTTTCCTGGGTAAAGACAGTTGAGAAGGCGACATTCAGTAGATTGGCCCTTTCCTCATCTCCTTCCACCATGACCCCCATGTTTTTCCTACAGGGGCCCACACTCTCAGTTTTTAGTTTCTTATCATTTATATACTTGAAAAATAATTTGGGATTATTTTTGCTCTCCCTGGCAATTTTTCTTTCAGTCTCTATTTTTGCGGCCTTTATCTGCTTTTTACAGGATCTATTTTTCTCTCTATAGTCCTGTAATGCCTCATTGCTACCTTCACGTTTTAGCACCTTAAATGCCTTATCTTTCTCGCTTATTG
The DNA here is from genome assembly GCF_040894005.1 of Engystomops pustulosus. Taxonomy (NCBI): domain Eukaryota; kingdom Metazoa; phylum Chordata; class Amphibia; order Anura; family Leptodactylidae; genus Engystomops; species Engystomops pustulosus. The sequence goes on along the minus strand of NW_027285203.1, from coordinate 37,495 downwards.
CTTTCCTTACAAGACTAGTTAGCCACATAGGGTTTTTCTTGTTCCTTTTATGCTTTTTCCCATAAGGTATGTGTTTTTCACAGGACTTTTTTAGAATATATGAGAAAAAGACCCATTTTTTGGGGGGGCTTTTGTCTTTGAGAACATTGTCCCAGTCTATGCCTTTAAGGTCTTCCCTTAGTTGCTGAAAATTTGCCCTCCTGAAGTTTAGAGTGTTGGTTGTCCCTTCCCTAATGCTCTTAGTAAAGCGTAATACAAAATCAATGATATTGTGATCACTATTACACAGGTTCCCCCCAACCTGTAGTTTTGACAGGCTTGAGGCAAGAATTCACATTTAAACAAACCCCTCCCACTTTTTTATTCATACGATCCTTTCTAAAAAGACTATAACCATCTATAGTAACAGCCCAGTCACAGCTACTGTCCAGCCGGGCCTCGCTGATACCCAATATATCATATTTCCGCTCCAACATCAAGAGTTCCAGTTCCTCCATTTTGTTTGTGAGGCTTCTGGCATTTGTGTACATGCACTTTATATGGTTCCCTATTCCATTTGTTCTTATTTGTCCATCTCATTCCAGCCCCCCTTCCTCCCCCATGGACTATGACTCTTCCCAACTCTCTATCTACACTGTCTATTTGCCCTGCACAAGTGTAGTTGCCCTCCCACCTGGTCTTTAGTTTAAACACTCCTCCAGCCTTCTAGCCATTTTTTCCCCCAAAACAGCTGCACCCTCCCCATTCTTCATACTCTCCCCCATACCTCCCATCACACTGTCCTCCATACTTTCCTCCTTACCTTCCTCAATAACCTCTACCATTCTATCCTTCTTGATCTCCTCCATACCTTTCTTTATACTCTCCCCCATACCTTCCACCACACTGCCCCCCTTACCTTCCTCCATAACCTCTACCATCCTATCCTTCTTGATGTTCTCCATACCTTTCTTTATAGTCTCCCTCATACCTTCCACCACACTGTCCTCCACACTGCCCCCCTTACATTCCTCCATAACCTCTACCATCCTATCCTTCTTGATCTCCTCCATACCTTTCTTCATACTCTCCCTCATACCTTCCACAACACTGTCCTCCACACTCTCCTGCCTACTCTCCCCCATACCTTCCATCACACTGTCCTCCACACTGTCCTCCTTACCTTCCTCCATAACTTCTACCATTCTATTCTTTTTGATCTCCTTCATACCTTTCTCTATACTCTCCTCCTTACCTTCCTCCACACTGTCCTTCTTAGCTTCCTCCATAACCTCTACCATCCTATTCTTCTTGATCTCCTCCATACCTTTCTTCATACTCTTCCCCATACCTTCCTCCATACTGTCCTCCAAACTGTCCTCCTTAGCTTCCTCCATAACCTTTACCATCCTATTCTTTTTGATCTCCTCCATACCTTTCTCTATACTTTCCTCCTTACCTTCCTCCACACTGTCCTCCATCCTGTCCTCCTTACCTTCCTCCATAACCTCTACCATCCTATCCTTCTTGATCTCCTCCATACCTTTCTTCATACTCTCCCCCATACCTTCCTCCATACTGTCCTCCAAACTGTCCTCCTTAGCTTCCTCCATAACCTTTACCATCCTATTCTTTTTGATCTCCTCCATACCTTTCTCTATACTCTCCCCCTTACCTTCCTCCACACTGTCCTCCATACTGTCCTCCTTACCTTCCTCCATAACCTCTACCATCCTATCCTTCTTGATATCCTCCATACCTTTCTTCATACTCTCCCTCATACCTTCCACCACACTGTCCTCCATACTGTCCGCCTTACCTTCCTCCATAACCTCTACCATCCTATACTTCTTGATCTCCTCCATACCCTTCTTCATACTCTCCCCCATACCTTCCTCCACACTGTCATCCACACTGCCCTCCTTACCTTCCTCCATAACCTCTACCATCCTATTCTTTTTGATCTCCTCCATACCTTTCTCTATACTCTCCCCATTACCTTCCTCCATACTGTCCTCCAAACTGTCCTCCTTAGCTTCCTCCATAACCTTTACCATCCTATTCTTTTTGATCTCCTCCATACCTTTCTCTATACTTTCCTCCTTACCTTCCTCCACACTGTCCTCCATCCTGTCCTCCTTACCTTCCTCCATAACCTCTACCATCCTATCCTTCTTGATCTCCTCCATACCTTTCTTCATACTCTCCCCCATACCTTCCTCCATACTGTCCTCCAAACTGTCCTCCTTAGCTTCCTCCATAACCTTTACCATCCTATTCTTTTTGATCTCCTCCATACCTTTTTCTATACTCTCCCCCTTACCTTCCTCCACACTGTCCTCCATACTGTCCTCCTTACCTTCCTCCATAACCTCTACCATCCTATCCTTCTTGATATCCTCCATACCTTTCTTCATACTCTCCCCCATACCTTCCACCACACTGTCCTCCATACTGTCCGCCTTACCTTCCTCCATAACCTCTACCATCCTATACTTCTTGATCTCCTCCATACCCTTCTTCATACTCTCCCCCATACCTTCCACCACACTGTCATCCACACTGCCCTCCTTACCTTCCTCCATAACCTCTACCATCCTATTCTTTTTGATCTCCTCCATACCTTTCTCTATACTCTCCCCATTACCTTCCTCCACACTGTCCCCCATACTGTCCTCCTTACCTTCCTCCATAACCTCTACCATCCTATCCTTCTTGATCTCCTCCATACCTTTCTTCATACTCTCCCCCATACCTTCCACCACACTGTCCACCATACTGTCCGCCTTACCTTCCACCATAACCTCTACCATCCTATCCTTCTTGATCTACTCCATACCCTTCTTCATACTCTCCCCCATACCTTCCATCACACTGTCCTCCACACTCTCCTGCATACTCTCCCCCATACCTTCCATCACACTGTCCTCCACACTGCCCTCCTTACCTTCCTCCATAACATCTACCATCCTATTCTTCTTGATCTCCTCCATACCCTTCTTCATACTCTCCCCATACCTTCCATCACACTGTCCTCCACACTGCCCTCCTTACCTTCCTCCATAACCTCTACCATCCTATACTTCTTGATCTCCTCCATACCCTTCTTCATACTCTCCCCCATACCTTCCATCACACTGTCCTCCATACTGTCCTCCTTACCTTCCTCCATAACCTCTACCATCCTATCCTTCTTGATCTACTCCATACCCTTCTTCATACTCTCCCCCATACCTTCCATCACACTGTCCTCCATAGTGTCCTCCTTACCTTCCTCCATAACCTCTACCATCCTATCATACTTGATCTCCTCCATACCTTTCTTCATACTCTCCCCCATACCTTCCATCACACTGTCCTCCATAGTGTCCTCCTTACCTTCCTCCATAACCTCTACCATCCAATCCTTCTTGATCTCCTCCATACCTTTCTTCATACTCTCCCCAATACCTTCCACCACACTGTCCTCCATACTGTCCTCCTTACCTTCCTCCATAACCTCTACCATCCTATCCTTCTTGATCTCCTCCATACCTTTCTTCATACTCTCCCCCATACCTTCCACCACACTGTCCTCCATACTGTCCTCCTTACCTTCCTCCATAACCTCTACCATCCTATCCTTCTTGATCTACTCCATACCCTTCTTCATACTCTCCCCCATACCTTCCATCACACTGTCCTCCGCACTGCCCTCCTTACCTTCCTCCATAACCTCTACCATCCTATCATACTTGATCTCCTCCATACCCTTCTTCATACTCTCCCCCATACCTTCCATCACACTGTCCTCCATACTGTCCTCCTTACCTTCCTCCATAACCTCTACCATCCTATCCTTCTTGATCTACTCCATACCCTTCTTCATACTCTCCCCCATACCTTCCATCAAACTGTCCTCCATAGTGTCCTCCTTACCTTCCTCCATAACCTCTACCATCCTATCATACTTGATCTCCTCCATACCTTTCTTCATACTCTCCCCCATACCTTCCATCACACTGTCCTCCATAGTGTCCTCCTTACCTTCCTCCATAACCTCTACCATCCAATCCTTCTTGATCTCCTCCATACCTTTCTTCATACTCTCCCCAATACCTTCCACCACACTGTCCTCCATAGTGTCCTCCTTACCTTCCTCCATAACCTCTACCATCCTATCCTTCTTGATCTACCCCATACCCTTCTTCATACTCTCCCCCATACCTTCCATCACATTGTCCTCCATAGTGTCCTCCTTACCTTCCTCCATAACCTCTACCATCCTATCATACTTGATCTCCTCCATACCTTTCTTTATACTCTCCCCCATACCTTCCACCACACTGTCCTCTACACTACCCTCCTTACCTTCCTCCATAACCTCTACCATCCTATCATACTTGATCTCCTCCATACCCTTCTTCATACTCTACCCCATACCTTCCATCACACTGTCCTCCATACTGTCCTCCTTACCTTCCTTCATAACCTCTACCATCCTATCATACTTGATCTCCTCCATACCTTTCTTTATACTCTCCCCCATACCTTCCACCACACTGTCCTCCACACTGCCCTCCTTACCTTCCTCCATAACCTCTACCATCCAATCCTTCTTGATTTACTCCATACCTTTCTTTATACTCTCCCCCATACCTTCCACCACACTGTCCTCCACACTTCCCTCCTTACCTTCCTCCATAACCTCTACCATCCTATCCTTCTTGATCTACTCCATATCCTTCTTCATACTCTCCCCCATACCTTCCATCACACTGTCCTCCATAGTGTCCTCTTTACCTTCCTCCATAACCTCTACCATCCTATCTTACTTGATCTCCTCCATACCTTTCTTTATACTCTCCCCCATACCTTCCTCCACACTGTCCTCCACACTGCCCTCCTTACCTTCCTCCATAACCTCTACCATCCTATCATACTTGATCTCCTCCATACCCTTCTTCATACTCTACCCCATACCTTCCATCACACTGTCCTCCATACTGTCCTCCTTACCTTCCTCCATAACCTCTACCATCCTATCCTTCTTGATCTACTCCATATCCTTCTTCATACTCTCCCCCATACCTTCCATCACACTGTCCTCCATAGTGTCCTCCTTACCTTCCTCCATAACCTCTACCATCCTATCTTACTTGATCTCCTCCATACCTTTCTTTATACTCTCCCCCATACCTTCCTCCACACTGTCCTCCACACTGCCCTCCTTACCTTCCTCCATAACCTCTACCATCCTATCATACTTGATCTCCTCCATACCCTTCTTCATACTCTACCCCATACCTTCCATCACACTGTCCTCCATACTGTCCTCCTTACCTTCCTTCATAACCTCTACCATCCTATCATACTTGATCTCCTCCATACCTTTCTTTATACTCTCCCCCATACCTTCCACCACACTGTCCTCCACACTACCCTCCTTACCTTCCTCCATAACCTCTACCATCCAATCCTTCTTGATCTACTCCATACCTTTCTTTATACTCTCCCCCATACCTTCCACCACACTGTCCTCCACACTTCCCTCCTTACCTTCCTCCATAACCTCTACCATCCTATCCTTCTTGATCTACTCCATATCCTTCTTCATACTCTCCCCCATACCTTCCATCACACTGTCCTCCATAGTGTCCTCCTTACCTTCCTCCATAACCTCTACCATCCTATCTTACTTGATCTCCTCCATACCTTTCTTTATACTCTCCCCCATACCTTCCACCACTCTGTCCTCCACACTGCCCTCCTTACCTTCCTCCATAACCTCTACCATCCAATCCTTCTTGATCTACTCCATACCTTTCTTTATACTCTCCCCAATACCTTCCTCCACACTGTCTCCATACTGTCCTCCTTACCTTCCTCCATAACCTCTACCATCCTATCCTTCTTGATCTACTCCATACCCTTCTTCATACTCTCCCCCATACCTTCCATCACACTGTCCTCCATACTGTCCTCCTTACCTTCCTCCATAACCTCTACCATCCTATCATACTTGATCTCCTCCATACCTTTCTTTATACTTATCCCTCATACCTTCCACCACACTGTCCTCCACACTACCCTCCTTACCTTCCTCCATAACCTCTACCATCCTATCATACTTAATCTCCTCCATACCTTTCTTTATACTCTCCCCCATACCTTCCATCACACTGTCCTCCACACTACCCTCCTTACCTTCCTCCATAACCTCTACCATCCAATCCTTCTTGATCTACTCCATACCTTTCTTTATACTCTCCCCCATACCTTCCTCCACACTGTCCTCCATACTGTCCTCCTTACCTTCCTCCATAACCACTACCATCCTATCCTTCTTGATCTGCTCCATACCCTTCTTCATACTCTCCCCCATACCTTCCATCACACTGTCCTCCATAGTGTCCTCCTTACCTTCCTCCATAACCTCTACCATCCAATCCTTCTTGATCTACTCCATACCTTTCTTTATATTTTCCCCCATACCTTCCTCCACACTGTCCTCCATACTGTCCTCCTTACCTTCCTCCATAACCTCTACCATCCTATCCTTCTTGATCTACTCCATACCCTTCTTCATACTCTCCCCCATACCTTCCATCACACTGTCCTCCATACTGTCCTCCTTACCTTCCTCCATAACCTCTACCATCCTATCCTTCTTGATCTACTCCATACCCTTCTTCATACTCTCCCCCATACCTTCCATCACACTGTCCTCCATACTGTCCTCCTTACCTTCCTCCATAACCTCTACCATCCTATCATACTTGATCTCCTCCATACCTTTCTTTATACTCTCCCCCATACCTTCCTCCACACTGTCCTCCACACTACCCTCCTTACCTTCCTCCATAACCTCTACCATCCAATCCTTCTTGATCTACTCCATACCTTTCTTTATACTCTCCCCCATACCCATACCTTCCTCCACACTGTCCTCCATACTGTCCTCCTTACCTTCCTCCATAACCTCTACCATCCTATCCTTCTTGATCTACTCCATACCTTTCTTTATACTCTCCCTCATACCTTCTTCCACACTGTCCTCCATACTGTCCTCCTTACCTTCCTCCATAACCTCTACCATCCTATCCTTCTTGATCTACTCCATACCTTTCTTTATACTCTCCCCCATACCTTCTTCCACACTGTCCTCCATACTGTCCTCCTTACCTTCCTCCATAACCTCTACCATCCAATCCTTCTTGATCTACTCCATACCTTTCTTTATACTCTCCCCCATACCTTCCTCCACACTGTCCTCCATACTTTGCTCTGTTCTGTGTAATAAACTTCTCTTTTTCAGGAAAATTCTAAATAAATGCAGGAAGACACATTCAAGTTTCTGTAAATTACACAGGATGAAGGTAGCGGAGAAGAACGTGAGTCATGTGACCAGCTTTGTCCTGCTGGGGTTCACTGCTCGGAGTGACATCCTTCTGCTCCTCTTTATTATGTTCCTGGTCATTTATGTCTTGACAATCTTTGGGAACAGCGTCATCCTCCATGTCATCTATCACAGCAGTCAGCTTCATAGACCCATGTACTATTTCTTAGGAAATCTGGCACTGCTGGACATCATCTACTGCACGGTGATAAGTCCCAGGATGCTGGCCACCTTCCTGTTGAAGGACAAGTCCATCACACTTGTGAGTTGTGTTCTGCAGATGTTCCTCTTCTTGGCTTTGATATCTTCGGAGAGTATCCTCTTGGCTCTCATGGCATATGACCGGTACCTGGCCGTGTGCAGACCCCTGAGGTACCAGTCTATAATGACAGGAACATTCTGCTTGCGGTTGGTTGCCACCGCTTACTGTTGGGGTCTTGTTCAGTCTTTCTTTCACACTTGCTTCACGTTTACCCTCAAATTCTGTAAATCTGACATTGATTACTTCTTCTGTGATATTCCACCACTCCTGAAACTTTCTTGCTCTGACACATTTATTAATGAACTGGTCCTTTTCACCTTCTGTGGGGTCAATGAGGGGGGCTCTGCCCTGGTCGTGGTGGTCTCCTATATTCTCATAGTGTCCAGTATACTCCGTATCCGCTCAGATAAGGGTAGGAGAAGGACGGCCTCTACCTGTGTGTCCCACTTTCTGGTCTTCACTTTATATTATGGGAGTCTTTTCTTCATTTACCTGAAACCAAGATGGAGGCGCTCAGTAGACGTAGACCGCGTGGCGTCAGTGGTCTATGCAGTGGCCATCCCCATGCTGAACCCCATCATTTACAGCCTCCGCAACACAGAAATCCGGCTTTCTTTTCTAAAGATTTTTAGAGCCGCATTTAATAGATCTTAGGCCTCGTTCACATCTGTGTTGGGAGCCTGGAGCCTATGAGACATTACCTGTTCCTGCAGAATGGAGAGTCCATTGGATGCCTCTATAGTCAGTATTGTCTTCTCTGCACCAATAGTGTCCATTATGTTATTACATGATATCTAATTGTCTAGCTCCTGCTAAACAGTATTGCACCAACAAAACAACCTTGTAACTAACCGTGTAAATTGACATCAATGTTTGATGCGTATATTATACATTATATATTCATTCTGAGAGGCGACTAGCAAATAGCACATAATAAGCGGATTCGGGTCTGCCGGGATTCACTAAGGTCCGTGCCCCTGATATCCTGCCCCCGATATCCTCGCTGCTGCGCCGAGGTCCGCCGGAGTTCACCTGCTTCTTCCCGGTGCATATGAGTGCTGATCTTGCAACACAAATAATTTTTTTAATTCCGCGGTTTTTCCGAATCCGTCGGGTTGTCTGATGGCTACGCCCCCGATTTCTGTCACGTGAAAGCCGGCGCCGATGCGCCAAAATACGATCTTTTGCGCCAAAATCCCGGGGCAATTCAAGGCAAATCGGAAAACGTCGGGAAACCCGACCAAAGTGCGCGATTCGGACCATTAGTAAATGAGCCCCAATATCCACACATTGGGGCACATTTACTTACCTGGTCCAGTCGCGATCCAGCGGCGGGTTCTCCGATGCAGATTCGGGTCCCTCCGGGATTCACTAAGGTCTGTGCGCCGATATCCACTAGGTGTAGCTGCTGCGCCGAGGTCCGCTGGAGTTCACCGGAGTTCACCTTCTAATTCTTGGTGCAGGTAAGCGCGTGTCAAGCGACACTTTTTTTATTTAAATACCGCAGTTTTTCCAAATATAGGTTGCCCCTGCTCCCCCAGTATACCGCCAGGCCCCCGCCCCCCAGTATACAGCCTGCCCCTTCTCCCCCAGTATACAGCCTGCTCTGCTCCCCCAGTATACAGCCTGCCCCTGCTCCCCCAGTATACAGCCTGCCCCTGCTCCCCCAGTATACAGCCTGCCCCTGCTCCCCCAGTATACAGCCTTCCCCTGCTCCCCCAGTATACAGCCTGCCCCTTCTCCCCCAGTATACAGCCTGCTCTGCTCCCCCAGTATACAGCCTGCCCCTGCTCCCCCAGTATACAGCCTGCCCCTGCTCCCCCAGTATACAGCCTGCCCCTGCTCCCCCAGTATACAGCCAGCCCCTGCTCCTCCAGTATACAGCCTGCCCCTGCTCCCCCAGTATACAACCTGCCCCTTTTCCCCCAGTATACAGCCAGCCCCTGCTCCCCCAGTATACAGCCTGCCCCTGCTCCCCCAGTATACAGCCAACCCCCTGCCCCCCAGTATACAGCCAGCCCCTGCTCCCCCAGTAAACAGCCTGCCCCTGCTCCCCTAGTATACAGCCTTCCGCTGCTCCCCCAGTATACAGCCTGCCCCTGCTCCCCTAGTATACAGCCTACCCCTGCTCCCCCTGTATACAGCCTGCCACTGCACCCCCAGTATACAACCTGCCCCTGCTCCCCCAGTATATAGCCTGCTCTGCTCCCCCAGTATACAGCCTGCCCCTGCTCCCCCAGTATGCAGCCTGTCCCTGCTCCCCCAGTATACAGCCTGCCCCTGCTCCCCCAGTATATAGCCTGCCCCTGCTCCCCCAGTATACAGCTAGCCCCTGCCCCCAGTATACAGCCAGCCCCTGCCCCCCAGTATACAGCCAGCCCCTGCCCCCCAGTATACAGCCTGCTCTGCTCCCCCAGTATACAGCCTGCCCCTGCCCCCCAGTATACAGCCAGCCCCTGCCCCCCAGTATACAGCCTGCTCTGCTCCCCCAGTATACAGCCTGCCCCTGCCCCCCAGTATACAGCCTGCTCTGCTCTCCCAGTAAACAGCCCCTGCCCCTGCTCCACCAGAATACAGCCTGCCCCTGCTCCCCTAGTATACAGCCTGCCCCTGCTCCCCCAGTATACAGCCTGCCCCTGCTCCCCCAGTATACAGCCAGCCCCTGCTCCCCCAGTATACAGCCTGCCCCTGCTCCCCTAGTATACAGCCAGCCCACTGCCCCCCCCAGTATAGAGCCAGCCCCTGCTCCTCCAGTATACAGCCTGCCACTGCACCCCCAGTAAACAGCCTGCCCCTGCTCCCCCAGTATACAGCCTGCACCTGCTCCCCCAGTATACAGCCTGCCCCTGCTCCCCCAGTATACAGCCAGTCCCTGCTCCCCCAGTATACAGCCTGCCCCTGCTCCCCCAGTATACAGCCAGCCCCTGCTCCCCCAGTATACAGCCTGCCCCTGCTCCCCTAGTATACAGCCAGCCCACTGCCCCCCCCAGTATAGAGCCAGCCCCTGCTCCTCCAGTATACAGCCTGCCACTGCACCCCCAGTAAACAGCCTGCCCCTGCTCCCCCAGTATACAGCCTGCACCTGCTCCCCCAGTATACAGCCTGCCCCTGCTCCCCCAGTATACAGCCAGTCCCTGCTCCCCCAGTATACAGCCTGCCCCTGCTCCCCCAGTATACAGCCTGCCCCTGCTCCCCCAGTATACAGCCAGCCCTCCAGTATACAGCCTGCCCCTGCTCCCCCAGTATACAGCCTGCCCCTGCTCCCCCAGTATACAGCCAGCCCTCCAGTATACAGCCTGCCCCTGCCCCCCCACAGTATACAGCCTGCCCCCCCCCAGTATACAGCCAGCCCTCCAGTATACAGCCTGCCCCTGCCCCCCCCAGTATACAGCCTGCCCCTGCTCCCCTAGTATACAGCCTGCCCCTGCTCCCCTAGTATACAGCCTACCCCTGCTCCCCCTGTATACAGCCTGCCACTGCACCCCCAGTATACAGCCTGCCCCTGCTCCCCCAGTATACAGCCTGCTCTGCTCCCCCAGTATACAGCCTGCCCCTGCTCCCCCAGTATGCAGCCTGTCCTTGCTCCCCCAGTATACAACCTGCCCCTGCTCCCCCAGTATATAGCCTGCCCCTGCTCCCCCAGTATACAGCTAGCCCCTGCCCCCAGTATACAGCCAGCCCCTGCCCCCCAGTATACAGCCAGCCCCTGCCCCCCAGTATACAGCCTGCTCTGCTCCCCCAGTATACAGCTTGCCCCTGCCCCCCAGTATACAGCCAGCCCCTGCCCCCCAGTATACAGCCTGCTCTGCTCCCCCAGTATACAGCCTGCCCCTGCCCCCCAGTATACAGCCTGCTCTGCTCTCCCAGTAAACAGCCCCTGCCCCTGCTCCACCAGAATACAGCCTGCCCCTGCTCCCCTAGTATACAGCCTGCCCCTGCTCACCCAGTATACAGCCCCTGCCCCTGCTCCCCTTTATACAACTCGCCTCTGCTCCCCCTGTATATAGCTAGGCCCTGCCCCCCCACTATACAGCATGCTAGCCCCTGCCCCCCCCAGTATACGGCCAGTCCCCTGCCTCCCAGTATATAGCCCCTGCCCCAGAAGTATTTAGTCAGCCCATACCCCAAGTATATAGTCGGGCAGCCGCTTCCCCGAGCATGCCAAAACTAAAAAAAAAAAAAACTGTACTCACCTTTCAGATGCTCCCCATAGGTCTTCTTCTAGCTTTGGGTCCTCCGGCTCAATGTTAGGTTCCTCCAGCTCCTCATCGGGTTCCTCCAGCTCCTCATCGGGTTCCTCCAGCTCCTCTTGGGTCGCAGCCGACACACACAATGATGTCAGCCACTTGCCGATGTCATTGTGTGCGCCTCTGGCATCATGTGGGGACCTGTAGAGGAGCAGGAGAAACCTAAAGAGGAGCTGAAGGACCCAAAGACGGACCCAAAGCACCAGAAGCAAGAGGGGGACCTGCTGGGGGTGTCTGGAAGGTGAGTACAGTGTTAATTTTATAGACTGGAGTATAAGCCGAGTTAGGGGTTTGTAGCACAATTTTTGTATATACAGTATTTATATTTTCTCCCAGGACATTGAATTTTCTGAGCCCCTTCCCTGGAGGCCATTCCCACTGTGTGATTATTTTTGGGGGGTTTTATATGCTAAATATGGATTATATTCTGTCTGGGCATTGAAGACGATGGGCTGAATCCTTTACCCCTATATGTGCCATTTCTATTGCCAGCAACCGTGTGCAACGGGTTATGCATTATAATTTCTTTAGAGAGAATATCCCTTAGAAAAGATTTTACCGAATCCCAAATTAACAAGGGATCCGGGAACAGAATTTTCCTATCAATAAATTCCAATATATGAGTTAAGTTTCCATCCCTCCATTATATGTGAGTTAACATAATAGGAGAAAGATCCAAAATTGTTCTATTATCGTATCACATATAATAAACAAAAATCTCATTGGCTAAAACCAAATCTATATGAAATAAGGAGTCATGTGACCGAGTAATACAGGAGACCCCTAGGGTAGACCCCTTCAGTTTCCTCCAAGCATCTACAAAACCAACTTCAGCACAGAATTGAAACAACTGAGCTTGGATAATATTCTTCTTGTTACCATCTCTCGCATCGGTTCCGTCCAGTTCCTCTGACATAATATTATTAATATCACCTAACAGAACCGCTGAGCTTCCACCAACCTTGTCCATCAAACAAATCAGCTTATTCATAATGTCTAAACATCTAAACTAAATTATGGCGGAACATAAATCCCCAATAACCTACATTTCCAACCCTCTAAAAGCCCTTCAGGATCCCCAAGTATCTCGATTGGTTCAAAATTTATGAATAAGCTGAGTAAACCAAGAGCTTCTTCCAACTCGCCACCTCTTATGGTTCAGTCAAGTTTATTAACAAGTACACAACATATAAGTAAGCATACCATATTAAACCCCTTCCTGACACGCACTGTAATAGTATGGGTACATGGAGAGGGCTCACAGGCTGAGCCCTCCTCATAGCCGGTAAGTCTTTGCTATATATTGCAGCAAACACTTACCGGTAACACCTGCAGTCGGTGCCAGCCAGCAGCTTCAAAAGGCGGCTTGGTGAAGATTGTCACTCCCCGTGACATCACCAGGGAGCAGTGATCACTTCAATTCCTTAGAACTGATATAAATATAAATAAACAGTAATAACATAAACACATTGGGGCTCATATACTTACGCGGTCCTGTCGCGATCCAGCAGCGTGTTCTCCGACGAGGATTCGGTCGAGCGCCCCTCTCATCTCCTCCTCATATTGTGACCTCTCATCTCCTCCTCATATTGTGACCTCTCATCTCCTCCTCATATTGTGTCCTCTCATCTCCCCCTCATATTGTATCCCCTCTCATCTCCCCCTCATATTGTGGCCTCTCATCTCCTCCTCATATTGTGGCCTCTCATCTCCTCCTCATATTGTGGCCTCTCATCTCCTCAGCATATTGTGGCCTCTCATATCCTCCTCATATTGTGACCTCTCATCTCCTCCTCATATTGTGGCCTTTCATCTCCTCCTCATATTGTGACCTCTCATCTCCTCCTCATATTGTGGCCTTTCATCTCCTCCTCATATTGTGACCTCTCATCTCCTCCTCATATTGTGACCTCTCATCTCCTCCTCATATTGTGGCCTTTCATCTCCTCCTCATATTGTGACCTCTCATCTCCCCCTCATATTGAGTCCTATCATCTCCTCCTCATATTGTGAGCTCTCACCTCCTCCTCATATTGTGGCCCCTCTCATTTCCCCCTCATATAACGGCCTCTCATCTTCTCCTCATATTGTGTCGAATCATCTCCCCCTCATATTGTGACCTCTCATCTCCTCCTCATATTGTGTCCTCTCATCTCCCCCTCATATTGTGACCTTTCATCTCCTCCTCATATTGTGACCTCTCATCTCCTCCTCATATTGTGTCCTCTCATCTCCCCCTCATATTGTATCCCCTCTCATCTCCCCCTCATATTGTGGCCTCTCATCTCCTCCTCATATTGTGGCCTCTCATCTCCTCCTCATATTGTGACCTCTCATCTCCTCCTCATATTGTGGCCTCTCATCTCCTCCTCATATTGTGGCCTCTCATCTCCTCCTCATATTGTGGCCTCTCATCTCCTCCTCATATTGTGGCCTCTCTTCTCCGCCTCATATTGAGGCCTCTCATCTCCTCCTCATATTGTGGCCCTTCTCATTTCCCCCTCATATAACGGCCTCTCATCTTCTCCTCATATTGTGTTCTCTCATCTCCCCCTCATATTGTGGCCTCTCATCTCCTCCTCATATTGTGTCCACTCATCTCCGCCTCATATTGTGACCTCTCATCTCCTCCGCATATTGTGGCCTCTCATCTCCTCCTCATATTGTGACCTCTCATCTCCCCCTCATATAACGGCCTCTCATCTTCTCCTCATATTGTGGCCTCTCATCTCCCCCTCATATTGTGGCCTCTCATCTCCTCCTCATATTGTGACCTCTCATCTCCTCCTCATATTGTGGCCTCTCATCTCCCCCTCATATTGTGGCCTCTCATCTCCTCCTCATATTGTGGCCTCTCATCTCCTTCTCATATTGTGGCCTCTCATCTCCTCCTCATATTGTGGCCTCTCATCTCCCCCTCATATTGTGGCCTCTCATCTCCTCTGCATATTGTGGCCTCTCATCTCCTTCTCATATTGTGGCCCCTCTCATCTCCTCTCATATTGTGGCGTCTCATCTCCCCCTCATAATGTGGCCTCTCATTTCCTCCTCATATTGTGGCCTCTCATCTCCTCCTGATATTGTGGCCTCTCATCTCCTCCTCATATTGTGGCCTCTCATCTCCTCCGCATATTGTGGCCTCTCATCTCCTCCTCATATTGTGAACTCTCATCTCCCCCTCATATTGTGGCCTCTTATCTCCTCCACATATTGTGGCCTCTCATCTCCTTCTCATATTGTGTCCTCTCATCTCCCCCTCATATTGTGAGCTCTCATCTCTTCCTCATATTGTGGCCTCTCATCTCCTCCTCATATTATGGCCTCTCATCTCCCCCTCATATTGTATCCCCTCTCATCTCCTCCTCATATTGTGGCCTCTCATCTCCTCCGCATACTGTGGCCTCTCATCTCCTGCACATATTGTGGCCCCTCTCATCTCCCCCTCATATTGTGGCGTCTCATCTCCCCCTCATATTGTGATCTCTCATCTCTTCCTCATATTGTGGCCTCTCATCTCCTCCTCATATTGTTACCTCTCATCTCCTCCTCATATTGTGGCCCCTCTCATCTCCCCCTCATATAGCGGCCTCTCATCTCCTCCGCATATTGTGGCCTCTCATCTCCTCTGCATATTGTGGCCTCTCATCTCCTCCTCATACTGTGGCCTCTCATCTCCTCTCATATTGTGGCCCCTCTCATCTCCTCCTCATATTGTGGCCCCTCTCATCTCCTCCTCATATTGTGGCCTCTCATCTCCTCCTCATATTGTGGCCCCTCTCATCTCCTCATCATATTGTGACCTCTCATCTCCCCCTCATATTGTGGCCTCTCATCTCCTCCGAATATTGTGGCCTCTCATCTCCTCCTCATATTGTGGCCTCTCATCTCCTCCGCATATTGTGGCCTCTCATCTCCCCCTCATATTGTGAACTCTCATCTCCCCCTCATATTGTGGCCTCTTATCTCCTCCAAATATTGTGGCCCCTCTCATCTCCTTCTCATATTGTGTCCTCTCATCTCCTCCTCATATTGTGGCCCCTCCCATCTCCCCCTCATATAGCGGCCTCTCATCTCCCCCTTATATTGTGACCTCTCATCTCCTCCTCATATTGTAGCCTCTCATCTCCTCCTCATATTGTGGCCCCTCTCATCTCCTCCTCATATTGTGATCTCTCATCTCCCCCTCATATTGTGACCTCTCATCTCCCCCTCATATAACGGCCTCTCATCTCCTCCTCATATTGTGACCTCTCATCTCCTCCTCATATTGTGTCCTCTCATCTCCTCCCCATATTGTGTCCTCTCATCTCCTCCTCATATTGTGACCTCTCATCTCCCCCTCATATTGTGACCTCTCATCTCTTCCTCATATTATGGCCTCTCATCTCCTCCTCATATTATGGCCTCTCATCTCCCCCTCATATTGTATCCCCTCTCATCTCCTCCTCATATTGTGGCCTCTCATCTCCTCCACATATTGTGGCCCCTCTCATCTTCCACTAATATTGTGGCGTCTCATCTCCCCCTCATATTGTGACCTCTCATCTCTTCCTCATATTGTGTCCTCTCATCTCCTCCCCATATTGTGACCTCTCATCTCCCCCTCATATTGTGACCTCTCATCTCTTCCTCATATTGTGGCCTCTCATCTCCTCCTCATATTATGGCCTCTCATCTCCCCCTCATATTGTATCCCCTCTCATCTCCTCCTCATATTGTGGCCTCTCATCTCCTCCACATATTGTATCCCCTCTCATCTCCTCCTCATATTGTGGCCTCTCATCTCCTCCACATATTGTGACCTCTCATCTCTTCCTCATATTGTGGCCTCTCATCTCCTCCTTATATTGTGGCCTCTCATCTCCTCCTCATATTGTGTCCTCTCATCTCCTCCACATATTGTGGCCCCTCTCATCTCCCCCTCATATTATGTCCTCTCATCTCCCCTCATATTGTGGCCTTTCATCTCCTCCGCATATTGTAGCCTCTCATCTCCTCCTCATATTGTGACCTCTCATCTCCCCCTCATATTGTGGCCTCTCATCTCCTCCGCATATTGTGGCCTCTCATCTCCTCCTCATATTGTGACCTCTCATCTCCTCCTCATATTGTGGCCTCTCATCTCCTCCTCATATTGTGGCCTCTCATCTCCTCATCATATTGTGGCCGCTCATCTCTTCCTCAAATTGTGGCCTCTAATCTCCTCCTCATATTGTGACCTCTCATCTCCTCCGCATATTGTGGCCCCTCTCATCTCCCACTCGTATAGCCGCCTCTCATCTCCTCCGCATATTGTGGCCTATCATCTCCTCCTCATATTGTGACCTCTCATCTCCTCCTCATATTGTGGCCTTTCATCTCCTCCTCATATTGTGACCTCTCATCTCCCCCTCATATTGTGTCCTATCATCTCCTCCTCATATTGTGAGCTCTCATCTCCTCCTCATATTGTGGCCCCTCTCATTTCCCCCTCATATAACGGCCTCTCATCTTCTCCTCATGATGTGTCCACTCATCTCCCCCTCATATTGTGACCTCTCATCTCCTCCGCATATTGTGGCCTCTCATCTCCTCCTCATATTGTGGCCTCTCATCTCCTCCTCATATTGTGTCCTCTCAACTCCTCCTCATATTGTGGCCCCTCTTATTTCCCCCTCAAAAAACGGCCTCTCATCTTCTCCTCATATTGTGTTCTCTCATCTCCCCCTCATATTGTGGCCACTCATCTCCTCCTCATATTGTGTCCACTCATCTCCTCCTCATATTGGGGCCTCTCATCTCCCCCTCATATTGTGGCCTCTCATCTCCTCCGCATATTGTGGCCTCTCATCTCCTTCTCATATTGTGGCCTCTCATCTCCTCCTCATATTGTGGCCTCTCATCTCCCCCTCATATTGTGGACTCTCATCTCCTTCTCATATTGTGGCCCCTCTCATCTCCTCTCATATTGTGGCGTCTCATCTCCCCCTCATATTGTGGCCTCTCATTTCCTCCTCATATTGTGGCCTCTCATCTCCCCCTCATATTGTGGCCTCTCATCTCCTCCTCATATTGTGGCCTCTCATCTCCTCCTCATATTGTGGCCTCTCATCTCCTCCTCATATTGTTACCTCTCATCTCCTCCTCATATTGTGGCCTCTCATCTCCTCCTATTGTGGCCTCTCATCTCCTCCTCATATTGTGTCCTCTCATCTCCTCCGCATATTGTGGCCCCTCTCATCTCCCCCTCATATTGTGTCCTCTCATCTCCCCTCGTATTGTGGCCTCTCATCTCCTCCGCATATTGTGGCCTCTCATCTCCTTCTCATATTGTGGCCTCTCATCTCCTCCTCATATTGTGGCCTCTCATCTCCCCCTCATATTGTGGACTCTCATCTCCTTCTCATATTGTGGCGTCTCATCTCCCCCTCATATTGTGGCCTCTCATTTCCTCCTCATATTGTGGCCTCTCATCTCCCCCTCATATTGTGGCCTCTCATCTCCTCCTCATATTGTGGCCTCTCATCTCCTCCTCATATTGTGGCCTCTCATCTCCTCCTCATATTGTGACCTCTCATCTCTTCCTCATATTGTGGCCTCTCATCTCCTCCTCATATTATGGCCTCTCATCTCCCCCTCATATTGTATCCCCTCTCATCTCCTCCTCATATTGTGGCCTCTCATCTCCTCCGCATACTGTGGCCTCTCATCTCTTCCACATATTGTGGCCCCTTTCATCTTCCACTAATATTGTGGCGTCTCATCTCCCCCTCATATTGTGACCTGTCATCTCTTCCTCATATTGTGGCCTCTCATCTCCTCCTCATATTGTTACCTCTCATCTCCTCCTCATATTATGGCCTCTCATCTCCTCCTTATATTGTGGCCTCTCATCTCCTCCTCATATTGTGTCCTCTCATCTCCTCCACATATTGTGGCCCCTCTCATCTCCCCCTCATATTATGTCCTCTCATCTCCCCTCATATTGTGGCCTTTCATCTCCTCCGCATATTGTAGCCTCTCATCTCCTCCTCATATTGTGACCTCTCATCTCCCCCTCATATTGTGGCCTCTCATCTCCTCCGCATATTGTGGCCTCTCATCTCCTCCTCATATTGTGACCTCTCATCTCCTCCTCATATTGTGGCCTCTCATCTCCTCCTCATATTGTGGCCTCTCATCTCCTCCTCATATTGTGGCCGCTCATCTCTTCCTCAAATTGTGGCCTCTAATCTCCTCCTCATATTGTGACCTCTCTTCTCCTCCGCATATTGTGGCCCCTCTCATCTCCCCCTCGTATAGCCGCCTCTCATCTCCTCCGCATATTGTGGCCTCTCATCTCCTCCTCATATTGTGACCTCTCATCTCCTCCTCATATTGTGGCCTTTCATCTCCTCCTCATATTGTGACCTCTCATCTCCCCCTCATATTGTGTCCTATCATCTCCTCCTCATATTGTGAGCTCTCATCTCCTCCTCATATTGTGGCCCCTCTCATTTCCCCCTCATATAACGGCCTCTCATCTTCTCCTCATGATGTGTCCACTCATCTCCCCCTCATATTGTGACCTCTCATCTCCTCCGCATATTGTGGCCTCTCATCTTCTCCTCATATTGTGGCCTCTCATCTCCTCCTCATATTGTGGCCTCTCATCTCCTCCTCATATTGTGGCCTCTCATCTCCTCCTCATATTGTGTCCTCTCAACTCCTCCTCATATTGTGGCCCCTCTTATTTCCCCCTCATAAAACGGCCTCTCATCTTCTCCTCATATTGTGTTCTCTCATCTCCCCCTCATATTGTGGCCACTCATCTCCTCCTCATATTGTGTCCACTCATCTCCTCCTCATATTGTGGCCTCTCATCTCCCCCTCATATTGTGGCCTCTCATCTCCTCCGCATATTGTGGCCTCTCATCTCCTTCTCATATTGTGGCCTCTCATCTCCTCCTCATATTGTGGCCTCTCATCTCCCCCTCATATTGTGGCCTCTCATCTCCTTCTCAGATTAATAATAATAATAATAATTCTTTATTTATATAGCGCACACAGATTACGCAGCGCTGCACAGGCATGTCAAATTGGTCCCTGTCCCTATGGGGCTCACAATCTAAACAACCTAACAGTATGTTTTTGAAGTGTGGGAGGAAACCGGAGTACCCGGAGGAAACCCACGCAAACACGGAGAGAACATACAAACTCTTTGCAGATGTTGACCAGGGTGGGATTCGATCCCAGGACCCCAGTGCTGCAAGGCAGATGTGCTACTCACTCAGCCACCGTGCCGCCCATTGTGGCCCCTCTCATCTCCTCTCATATTGTGGCGTCTCATCTCCCCCTCATATTGTGGCCTCTCATTTCCTCCTCATATTGTGGCCTCTCATCTCCCCCTCATATTGTGGCCTCTCATCTCCTCCTCATATTGTGGCCTCTCATCTACTCCTCATATTGTGGCCTCTCATCTCCTCCTCATATTGTGGCCTCTCATCTCCTCCTCATATTGTGGCCTCTCATCTCCTCCTATTGTGGCCTCTCATCTCCTCCTCATATTGTGTCCTCTCATCTCCTCCGCATATTGTGGCCCCTCTCATCTCCCCCTCATATTGTGTCCTCTCATCTCCCCTCGTATTGTGGCCTCTCATCTCCTCCGCATATTGTAGCCTCTCATCTCCTCCTCATATTGTGTCCTCTCATCTCCCCTCATATTGTGGCCTCTCATCTCCTCCTCATATTGTAGCTTCTCATCTCCTCCTCATATTGTGACCTCTCATCTCCCCCTCATATTGTGACCTCTCATCTCCCCCTCATATTGTAGCCTCTCATCTCCTCCTCATATTGTGACCTCTTATCTCGCCCTCATATTGTGACCTCTAATCTCCTCCTCATATTGTGTCCTCTCATCTCCTCCTCATATTGTGTCCTCTTATCTCCCCCTCATATTGTGACCTCTCATCTCCTCCTCATATTGTGGCCCCTCTCATCTCCCCCTCATATTGTGGCCTCTCATCTCCTCCTCATATTGTGGCCCCTCTCATCTCCCCCTCATATTGTGGTCTCTCATCTCCTCCTCATATTGCGGCCCCTCTCATCTCCCCCTCATATTGTGGCCTCTCATCTCCTCCTCATATTGTGACCTCTCATCTCCCCCTCATATTGTGTCCTCTCATCTCCTCCTCATATTGTGACCTCTCATCTCCTCCTCATATTGTGTCCTCTCATCTCCCCCTCATATTGTGTCCTCTTATCTCCCCCTCATATTGTGGTCTCTCATCTCCTCCTCATATTGTGGCCTCTCATCTCCTCCTCATATTGTGGCCTCTCATCTCGTCCTCATATTGTGGCCTCTCATCTCCTCCTCATATTGTGGCCTCTCATTTCCCCCTCATATAACGGCCTCTCATCTTCTCCTCATATTGTGTCCACTCATCTCCCCCTCATATTGTGACCTCTCATCTACTCCGCATATTGTGGCCTCTCATCTCCTCCTCATATTGTGGCCTCTCATCTCCTCCTCATATTGTGGCCTCTCATCTCCTCCTCATATTGTGGCCTCTTATCTCCTCCTCATATTGGGGGTCATTTACTAAGAGCCCGATTCGCGTTTTCCCGACATGTTACCCGAATATTTCCGATTTGCGCCGATTTCCCCTGAATTGCCCCGGGATTTTGGCGCACGCGATCGGATTGTGGCGCATCGGCACCGGCATGCACGCGACGGAAATCGGGGGGTGTGGCCGAATGAAAACCCGACGTATTCGGAAAAAACGCTGCATTTAAAAACGAAAAATGTGCCGCTTGGGACGCGCTTACCTTCACTTGGTCCGGCTCGGTGAATTTCAGGGCATTCGGATGCTTTTCAGCGCAGCAGCGCCACCTGGTGGACGGCGGAGGAACTACCTTAATAAATCCCGGCCGGACCCGAATCCACCGCAGAGAAGGCGCCGCTGGATCGCGAATGGGCCGGGTAAGTAAATCTGCCCCAATGTGTCCTCTCATCTCCTCTGCATATTGTGGCCTCTCATCTCCCCCTCATATTGTGTCCTCTCATCTCTTTCTCATATTGTGGTCTCTCATCTCGTCCTCATATTGTGGCCCCTCTCATCTCGTCCTCATATTGTGGCCCCTCTCATCTCCCCCTCATATTGTGGCATCTCATCTCCTCCTCATATTGTGGCCCCTCTCATCTCCCCCTCATATTGTGGCCCCTCTCATCTCCCCCTCATATTGTGGCCTCTCATCTTCTCCTCATATTGTGACCTCTTATCTCCTCCTCATATTGTGGCCTCTCATCTTCTCCTCATATTGTGGCCTCTCATCTCCCCCTCATATTGTGGCCTGTCATCTCCTCCTCATATTGTGGCCTCTCATCTCCCCCTTATATTGTGACCTCTCATCTCTTCCTCATATTGTGGCCTCTCATCTCCTCCTCATATTGTGTCCTCTCATCTCCTCCGCATATTGTGGCCTCTTATCTCCCCCTCATATTGTGACCTCTCATCTCCTCCTCATATTGTGGCCCCTCTCATCTCCCCCTCATATTGTGACCTCTCATCTCTTCCTCATATTGTGGCCTCTCATCTCCTCCTCATATTGTGTCCTCTCATCTCCGCCGCATATTGTGGCCTCGTATCTCCCCCTCATATTGTGACCTCTCATCTCCCCCTCATATTGTGACCTCTCATCTCCTCCTCATATTGTAACCTCTCAACCCCCCCCCCCTCATATTGTGGCCTCTCATCTCCTCCTTATATTGTAGCCTCTCATCTCTTCCTCATATTGTGTCCTCTCATCTCCTCCTCATATTGGGGGTCATTTACTAAGGGCCCGATTCGCGTTTTCCCGACTTGTTACCCGAAAATTTCCGATTTGCGCCGATTTCCCCTGAATTGCCCCGGGATTTTGGCGCACGAGATCAGATTGTGGCGCATCGGCACCGGCATGCACGCGACGGAAATCGGGGGCGTGGCCGAATGAAAACCCGACGTATTCGGAAAAAAACCGCTGCATTTAAAAACAAAAAATGTGTCGCTTGGGACGCGCTTACCTTCACTTGGTCCGGCTCGGTGAATTTCAGGGCATTCGGATGCTTTTCAGCGCAGCAGCGTCACCTGGTGGACGGCGGAGGAACTACCTTAATAAATCCCGGCCGGACCCGAATCCACCGCAGAGAAGGCGCCGCTGGATCACAAATGGGCCGGGTAAGTAAATCTGCCCCAATGTGTCCTCTCATCTCCTCTGCATATTGTGGCCTCTCATCTCCTCATATTGTGGCCCCTCTCATCTCCTCCTCATATTGTGGCCCCTCTCATCTCCCCCTCATATTGTGGCCCCTCTCATCTCCCCCTCATATTGTGGCCTCTCATCTCCTCCTCATATTGTGACCTCTCATCTCCCCCTCATATTGTGACCTCTCATCTCCACCTCATATTGTGACCTCTTATCTCCCCCTCATATTGTGACCTCTAATCTCCTCCTCATATTGTGTCCTCTCATCTCCTCCTCATATTGTGTCCTCTTATCTCCCCCTCATATTGTGACCTCTCATCTCCTCCTCATATTGTGGCCCCTCTCATCTCCCCCTCATATTGTGGCCCCTCTCATCTCCCCCTCATATTGTGGCCTCTCATCTCCTCCTCATATTGTGGCCCCTCTCATCTCCCCCTCATATTGTGGCCCCTCTCATCTCCCCCTCATATTGTGGCCCCTCTCATCTCCTCCTCATATTGTGGCCCCTCTCATCTCCCCCTCATATTGTGGCCTCTCATCTCGTCCTCATATTGTGGCCCCTCTCATTTCCCCCTCATATAACGGCCTCTCATCTTCTCCTCATATTGTGTCCACTCATCTCCCCCTCATATTGTGACCTCTCATCTCCTCCGCATATTGTGGCCTCTCATCTCCTCCTCATATTGTGGCCTCTCATCTCCTCCTCATATTGTGGCCCCTCTCATCTCCCCCTCATATTGTGGCCTCTCATCTCGTCCTCATATTGTGGCCCCTCTCATTTCCCCCTCATATAACAGCCTCTCATCTTCTCCTCATATTGTGTCCACTCATCTCCCCCTCATATTGTGACCTCTCATCTCCTCCGCATATTGTGGCCTCTCATCTCCTCCTCATATTGTGGCCTCTCATCTCCTCCTCATATTGTGGCCTCTCATCTCCTCCTCATATTGTGGCCTCTCATCTCCTCCTCATATTGGGGGTCATTTACTAAGAGCCCGATTCGCGTTTTCCCGACGTGTTACTTGAATATTTCCGATTTGCGCCGATTTCCCCTGAATTGCCCCGGGATTTTGGCGCACGCGATCGGATTGTGGCGCATCGGCACCGGCATGCACGCGACGGAAATCGGGGGGTGTGGCCGAATGAAAACCCGACGTATTCGGAAAAAACGCTGCATTTACAAACGAAAAATGTGCCGCTTGGGACGCGCTTACCTTCACTTGGTCCGGCTCGGTGAATTTCAGGGCATTCGGATGCTTTTCAGCGCAGCAGCGCCACCTGGTGGACGGCGGAGGAACTACCTTAATAAATCCCGGCCGGACCCGAATCCACCGCAGAGAAGGCGCCGCTGGATCGCGAATGGGCCGGGTAAGTAAATCTGCCCCAATGTGTCCTCTCATCTCCTCTGCATATTGTGGCCTCTCATCTCCTCCGCATATTGTGGTCTCTCACCTCCTCTGCATATTGTGACCTCTCATCTCCTCCTCATATTGTGGCCTCTCATCTCCCCCTCATATTGTAACCTCTCATCTCCCCCTCATATTGTGACCTCTCATCTCCTCTGCATATTGTGGCCTCTCATCTCCCCCTCATATTGTAACCTCTCATCTCTTCCTCATATTGTGGTCTCTCATCTCCTCCGCATATTGTGGCCTCTCATCTCCCCCTCATATTGTGGCCTCTCATCTCCTCCTCATATTGTGGCCTCTCATCTCCCCCTCATATTGTGGCGTCTCATCTCCCCCTCATATTGTGGCCCCTCTCATCCCCCCCTCATATTGTGGCCTCTCATCTCTTTCTCATATTGTGGTCTCTCACCTCCTCTGCATATTGTGGCCTCTCATCTTCCCCTTATATTGTGACCTCTCATCTCTTCCTCATATTGTGTCCTCTCATCTCCTCCGCATATTGTGGCCTCTTATCTCCCCCTTATATTGTGACCTCTCATCTCCTCCTCATATTGTGTCCTCTCATCTCCTTCTCATATTGTGGCCTCTCATCTCCTCCTCATATTGTGGCCTCTCATCTCCCCCTCATATTGTGGCCTCTCATCTCCCCCTCATATTGTGACCTCTCATCTCCTCCTCATATTGTAACCTCTCAACCCCCCCCCCCTCATATTGTGGCCCCTCTCATTTCCCCCTCATATAACGGCCTCTCATCTTCTCCTCATATTGTGTCCACTCATCTCCCCCTCATATTGTGACCTCTCATCTCCTCCGCATATTGTGGCCTCTCATCTCCTCCTCATATTGTGTCCTCTCATCTCCTCCTCATATTGTGACCTCTCATCTCCTCCGCATATTGTGGCCCCTCTCATCTCCTCCTCATATTGTGGCCTCTCATCTCCTCCTCATATTGGGGGTCATTTACTAAGGGCCCGATTCGCGTTTTCCCTACTTGTTACCCGAATATTTCCGATTTGCGCCGATTTCCCCTGAATTGCCCCGGGATTTTGGCGCACGAGATCAGATTGTGGCGCATCGGCACCGGCATGCACGCGACGGAAATCGGGGGGCGTGGCCGAATGAAAACCCAACGTATTCGGAAAAACCGCTGCATTTAAAAACAAAAAATGTGTCGCTTGGGACGCGCTTACCTTCACTTGGTCCGGCTCAGTGAATTTCAGGGCATTCGGATGCTTTTCAGCGCAGCAGCGCCACCTGGTGGACGGCAGAGGAACTACCTTAATAAATCCCGTGCGGACCCGAATCCACCGCAGAGAAGGCGCCGCTGGATCACGAATGGGCCGGGTAAGTAAATCTGCCCCAATGTGTCCTCTCATCTCCTCTGCATATTGTGGCCTCTCATCTCCTCCTCATATTGTGGCCCCTCTCATCTCCCCCTCATATTGTGGCATCTCATCTCCTCCTCATATTGTGGCCCCTCTCATCTCCCCCTCATATTGTGGCCCCTCTCATCTCCCCCTCATATTGTGGCCTCTCATCTCCTCCTCATATTGTGACCTCTCATCTCCCCCTCATATTGTGACCTCTCATCTCCCCCTCATATTGTGACCTCTCATCTCCTCCTCATATTGTGACTTCTTATCTCCCCCTCATATTGTGACCTCTAATCTCCTCCTCATATTGTGTCCTCTCATCTCCTCCTCATATTGTGTCCTCTTATCTCCCCCTCATATTGTGGCCCCTCTCATCTCCCCCTCATATTGTGGCCTCTCATCTCCTCCTCATATTGTGGCCACTCTCATCTCCCCCTCATATTGTGGCCCCTCTCATCTCCCCCTCATATTGTGGCCCCTCTCATCTCCTCCTCATATTGTGGCCTCTCATCTCCTCCTCATATTGTGGCCTCTCATCTCCCCCTCATATTGTGGCCTCTCATCTCCTCCTTATATTGTGGCCTCTCATCTCCCCCTCATATTGTGACCTCTCATCTCCTCCTCATATTGTGGCCTCTCATCTCCTCCTCATATTGTGTCCTCTCATCTCCTCCTCATATTGTGTCCTCTTATCTCCCCCTCATATTGTGACCTCTCATCTCCACCTCATATTGTGGCCCCTCTCATCTCCCCCTCATATTGTGGCCTCTCATCTCGTCCTCATATTGTGGCCCCTCTCATTTCCCCCTCATATAACGGCCTCTCATCTTCTCCTCATATTGTGTCCACTCATCTCCCCCTCATATTGTGACCTCTCATCTCCTCCGCATATTGTGGCCTCTCATCTCCTCCTCATATTGTGGCCTCTCATCTCCTCCTCATATTGGGGGTCATTTACTAAGGGCCCGATTCGCGTTTTCCCGACGTGTTACCCGAATATTTCCGATTTGCGCCGATTTCCCCTGAATTGCCCCGGGATTTTGGTGCACGCGATCGAATTGTGGCGCATCGGCACCGGCATGCACGCGACGGAAATCGGGGGGTGTGGCCGAATGAAAACCCGACGTATTCGGAAAAAACGCTGCATTTAAAAGCGAAAAATGTGCCGCTTGGGACGCGCTTACCTTCACTTGGTCCGGCTCGGTGAATTTCAGGGCATTCGGATGCTTTTCAGCGCAGCAGCGCCACCTGGTGGACGGTGGAGGAACTACCTTAATAAATCCCGGCCGGACCCGAATCCACCGCAGAGAAGGCGCCGCTGGATCGCGAATGGGCCGGGTAAGTAAATCTGCCCCAATGTGTCCTCTCATCTCCTCTGCATATTGTGGCCTCTCATCTCCTCCTCATATTGTGGCCCCTCTCATCTCCCCCTCATATTGTGGCATCTCATCTCCTCCTCATATTGTGGCCCCTCTCATCTCCCCCTCATATTGTGGCCCCTCTCATCTCCCCCTCATATTGTGGCCTCTCATCTCCTCCTCATATTGTGACCTCTCATCTCCCCCTCATATTGTGACCTCTCATCTCCCCCTCATATTGTGACCTCTCATCTCCTCCTCATATTGTGACTTCTTATCTCCCCCTCATATTGTGACCTCTAATCTCCTCCTCATATTGTGTCCTCTAATCTCCTCCTCATATTGTGTCCTCTCATCTCCTCCTCATATTGTGTCCTCTTATCTCCCCCTCATATTGTGGCCCCTCTCATCTCCCCCTCATATTGTGGCCTCTCATCTCCTCCTCATATTGTGGCCACTCTCATCTCCCCCTCATATTGTGGCCCCTCTCATCTCCCCCTCATATTGTGGCCCCTCTCATCTCCTCCTCATATTGTGGCCTCTCATCTCCTCCTCATATTGTGGCCTCTCATCTCCCCCTCATATTGTGGCCTCTCATCTCCTCCTCATATTGTGGCCTCTCATCTCCCCCTCATATTGTGACCTCTCATCTCCTCCTCATATTGTGGCCTCTCATCTCCTCCTCATATTGTGTCCTCTCATCTCCTCCTCATATTGTGTCCTCTTATCTCCCCCTCATATTGTGACCTCTCATCTCCACCTCATATTGTGGCCCCTCTCATCTCCCCCTCATATTGTGGCCTCTCATCTCGTCCTCATATTGTGGCCCCTCTCATTTCCCCCTCATATAACGGCCTCTCATCTTCTCCTCATATTGTGTCCACTCATCTCCCCCTCATATTGTGACCTCTCATCTCCTCCGCATATTGTGGCCTCTCATCTCCTCCTCATATTGTGGCCTCTCATCTCCTCCTCATATTGGGGGTCATTTACTAAGGGCCCGATTCGCGTTTTCCCGACGTGTTACCCGAATATTTCCGATTTGCGCCGATTTCCCCTGAATTGCCCCGGGATTTTGGTGCACGCGATCGGATTGTGGCGCATCGGCACCGGCATGCACGCGACGGAAATCGGGGGGTGTGGCCGAATGAAAACCCGACGTATTCGGAAAAACTGCTGCATTTAAAAACGAAAAATGTGCCGCTTGGGACGCGCTTACCTTCACTTGGTCCGGCTCGGTGAATTTCAGGGCATTCGGATGCTTTTCAGCGCAGCAGCGCCACCTGGTGGACGGCGGAGGAACTACCTTAATAAATCCCGGCCGGACCCGAATCCACCGCAGAGAAGGCGCCGCTGGATCGCGAATGGGCCGGGTAAGTAAATCTGCCCCAATGTGTCCTCTCATCTCCTCTGCATATTGTGGCCTCTCATCTCCTCCTCATATTGTGGCCCCTCTCATCTCCTCCTCATATTGTGGCCCCTCTCATCTCCCCCTCATATTGTGGCCCCTCTCATCTCCCCCTCATATTTTGGCCCCTCTCATCTCCCCCTCATATTGTGACCTCTCATCTCCCCCTCATATTGTGACCTCTCATCTCCTCCTCATATTGTGACCTCTCATCTCCTCCTCATATTGTGACCTCTTATCTCCCCCTCATATTGTGACCTCTTATCTCCCCCTCATATTGTGGGGGGGGGGAGGTGGTGTATGTATATATATGTAATAGGAGGGGAGGTGGTGTATGTGTATATATATGTAATAGGAGAGGAGGTGGTGTATGTGTATATATATGTAATAGGAGAGGAGGTGGTGTATGTGTATATATATGTAATAGGAGGGGAGGTGGTGTATGTGTATATATGTAATAGGACGGGAGGTGGTGTATGTGTGTATATATGTAATAGGAGGGGAGGTGGTGTATGTATATATATGTAATAGGAGGGGAGGTGGTGTATGTGTATATATATGTAATAGGAGAGGAGGTGGTGTATGTGTATATATATGTAATAGGAGAGGAGGTGGTGTATGTGTATATATATGTAATAGGAGGGGAGGTGGTGTATGTGTATATATGTAATAGGAGAGGAGGTGGTGTATGTGTATATATGTAATAGGAGGGGAGGTGGTGTATGTATATATATATGTAATAGGAGAGGAGGTGGTGTATGTATATATATATGTAATAGGAGAGGAGGTGGTGTATGTATATATATGTATGTAATAGGAGGGGAGGTGGTGTATGTATATATATGTAATAGGAGGGGAGGTGGTGTATGTGTATATATGTAATAGGAGAGGAGGTGGTGTATGTGTATATATGTAATAGGAGAGGAGGTGGTGTATGTGTATATATGTAATAGGAGAGGAGGTGGTGTATGTGTATATATGTAATAGGAGAGGAGGTGGTGTATGTGTATATATGTAACAGGAGAGGAGGTGGTGTATGTGTATATATGTAATAGGAGAGGAGGTGGTGTATATATATATGTAATAGGAGAGGAGGTGGTGTATGTGTATATATATATGTAATAGGAGGGGAGGTGGTGTATGTGTATATATGTAATAGGAGGGGAGGTGGTGTATGTGTATATATATGTAATAGGAGAGGAGGTGGTGTATGTGTATATATGTAATAGGAGAGGAGGTGGTGTATGTGTATATTGATAGGGATGAACCCAATATACTCTCATCCATACATATCTTGAGGCCCTTATAAAGAACCTCTTTGTCTTAAATTCACTTATAAAAATAAAGCCTCACAAGGTACAGTCAATGCAGGTGACCAGAAAGAACCTTGGCCAGTTATTAATACTCTTAATTACAGGACTTCTGACTAGTATCAGTGAATAATGACCATTAAGATAGCTTGTGCCAGCTCGCACCTGGCACTTAATGGGAAAATCAATAATGGACTATATTCACCCTGATATGCCCTGCAAACTAGAACATATGATAATTATTAAATATAGTTAAATGAAAACTGACCAATTGTTATAGTATTTCCTAATGGTTCAATGAAACTATCCAATAATTGTAAGACAGCTTAACATGTAAACGCCCTTCTTTTGGGTATATAAGACGATGTCATGCACCAATAAAGCAGAGTTTTATTCAGAGAACCAGGGTGAGTTCTTGTCTGAAATTCTCGGCGAGCTCGTCATCATCCTGAATTTGGCTCCTCTCCAATATACTGAATTGTCCCCATTGAGGACAACCCTAACAGTAAATGGCGCTTCCAATCGCGGGGCAGTTGGAAACAGATTGACTTCAGTATTGCAGACCCGGCAACACAACAGGCTCTTTGGCAGCGGACACACAGACAACCCCGGGGATGGTAAGAACCTTATTCTTACACAAACTTCTCTGTGTCTCCTCTATCTCAAAGTCTGCCGCCGGATTTACGGTACGTTATAGATAAGTCTTTCTTCTTACTGCTCAATATTTATTGACAAAGAACCGTAGAATATCCCTGAGATAATTATAAGAGTATATTGGAGAAGGTTTATGTTTGTGCCGCTATTATATGTTGTTTGTTTATGTTGTTGTATGAATGGTGTATGACTGATATGAGTCCACCTCGAAGGCAACTCCTGGCCAGAAAGACTAACCTCTTCCCGTAATACTGGCTTGTCCGGTTTGCGTGTGAACAAGACGCCCCTGCTGGCTGGTTTAAGTTGCAGATTATTGTCACTTCTCGGAGACTGTTAGCTGAAGTCGGAAGAATTGTTTAAACCCGCACTAGAAACAACTTTCATCATAGTAAGCTGTAAAAGTTTAGTTAATCTTACACTCTGGCTGATGTATAAGAGATATGTATACGCTAAATTTACTTTGAGTTTCTTCCGTGCTTACCCAAGGAGCCTAGGGGATTTAGTGACGTGACTCCAGTGTAGTCACTTGGCCAAGTCACAAATCATATTAAAGGGCCTGCACACCAACACACTGAAATATGCTCGTTGAGCTCAGTTATAAATAAGTGGGTACCGCAAGTTGCAGGACAATAGAGTAAAGGCAACCTAGGTAGTTGTGGGCTTCATAGCCATAATACGGAAAAGGGCGTTTTAGAGGCAGCCAGAGAAAAAGATAGACCTAAAGACAGCAAATGTATTTCACACCAACGGGTACTTCTGACTAATATTTCCGGGATATAGCAGGTGGAATAAGGGATAACATTTATTTTAACAAGAAAAGACCTTATAAGCAGCTTTAGGAAGTAATAAGCAAAGTTATAAAAAAAAAAAAAAAAAAAAAAGAAAAATAAGAAAAAAATAAAAATGAGTACACGTGCTCAACAGTTGGTTAATACTGTATGGGAAGCACTATCAAAAGAAGCTAAAAACACTTCTTAGCAGAACTGATGGATTGGTGTCAGGAAAGAGACACTTCTGGATGACGAAGATCCAAATAGTACTGAAGAACAAATCCAGGTTGTACAGGCAGCAGAAACAGCTGAGCTAGGTCAAGTAAAATATTTCCCAAGGAAATGTTCCCAACAGAGATTCAAGTGTCCCACTTGTGGGAAACTATGGGACCTTTTAGGAGAAGTTATAAACGTTCAAACGCTCCCATAGGAGCACCAGTACAATTACCACCCAGTGTCCCCATTCTTCCAGGGTCTCAGAAAATGGTTACACTCCATTTTCCAGATGGTAGAACAATTCACTTGTTAGTAGAACCTAATGCATCTGAAACAGTCGCCTACCAGACACATGTGAACCCATCTCACTCTTCTGTTGGCACCTTGTATACACAAGGAGCTGAAGGGATTGAAGAATGCAGAATATGCCCAGTACCCTATCATTCCCCATGACTAAAATATCACGATGATTCAACAGATGGGTTTCCCCTGGGTCCAAAAATTTTGGCTGCATTTACTTTTAGGAAACAACGATATATTTGGTGGATGTCACCACTAGGAGTCCGAAAATTTTAATGGTTGGTTTTCTAAATTTCATTTCAGGAAAATGTTCTTTCTGACACATGAAGGTAATCGAGTCACTAAGTAACACATGGGAGTTTAGCTATGTACTACTTTGAGTAGAGTATTGTATTAGAAGTCTTGGATCTGCTATGTCTGCACCCTCATGCAACAATTGTATAATTGATTAGACACATAGCTTTTCCAACTTTCCACAGAAGCCTAGAAGCCTTCGTTTATTTCCACTCCTTTTAGCCGCAGCGTCAGGTAGCTGACTCAACTAAATCCTATTACATGTAGGCGTTTTATTATATTGTATTGAATTAAGGCAAAAATATTATAAGAATTTAAGTTCAGAGACTGCTTCTGAAATTATACCCCATTATGTAGTAACTACTTCACCATTTCCATTTTGCATAATTTGCATAACTTTTTGAATATAATGCAGCAAACTTTCTCTTCCTGTTCAGAAACTTACATTGCAAATTGCAGCACTCATGGCAACAAAATTTTAAGTGCTTGACATTGAATCCAGATACCTTGGTTCCCATTAATGTGATTGATGCAATGTCAACAGGGGGGGAAGATACATAGAAAGTATAATATAGGAAACCTTGCTCAACAAGGTATCTTTGTTTAACAATACTTTTTGGCATTATGTTTTACCGTTGTTTTACCATTTTAAACATTTTTATTTTATGAAATACCTACTTTTTTATGATACAGTCATCTAATGAGTAAACAAAGGGGGTTTCGGAAAGTCATCCGATGTCTTGGGTACCATTTCCGTCTCATTTTTGCAAGTAGTCAGAGGGTATAAGATATCGTATGTATAAATTTGTGCTGCATCATTCTGGTATTTATATTTAAGAAACTTCTTTTTTATTGTATTTGTGATATTGTTTCAAGTTTAATAATTAAAGAAGAGCTTACTGAATAAGATGATATATGAGCAAATAGACCTGTAACCATACACTGTGCTGTCACTAAACTTTATACCACTGCATTCTTGAGTCAGGCATGAAAAATTATTTTTATCATTCCTCTTGTTTTCTTTACATCATAGCACAGGAAACTTAAGGATAATAATCAGATTTCAAAGTTTTGGTAGACGGATAAAGCCAGCATCGGAGAGGACGGACGGTTCCACAGTGGGTATGAAGAGGTCACACAACATGATGTAGTAAAAGCAGAACCACTCCTTCCTCACATGTCTGCATAGGTGGAGGAGCTGAAGGCCCTCATTGGAGCGCATAGAGTAATGTCTCAGGTAAATACATACAATATTGTAGGGACAGGGACTTCCTCACCTCCATAGGTAGACTAGTAGAACATGAGAACGTAATCAAATAACTGATGGAACATTGTATATTACACAAGAAGTTGACATAGTAAAGGTAAAAGGCACATATAAAACTGGCCACTAATGAGGCACAAGGCAACCACAGGGTGAATAAAGCGGAAAAGGTGACAACCAGGAGGACAAGAGCGGCAGAGGTCCCAGAAACCTCACAGATCAAGGTAAGCACTGAGCCTAACCATGCATTTGACTTCAGTATTTTATAGTCTCTGACCTGGCAAACCACCGGGAAGAGAGGAAGATCTGGTCGAAGGCTGGCACTCGGGAAGAGTCTGATCTGTGGAAGCTGGGGAGAGAATATGCCTACCAAGATTTATGTACCCTATGATGGCTGAAGCTGCTCAAGGTCCAACTCACCTGTTTAAAGAAGCTATGTGCTCTCTAGTGGACATACAACGCTCCACACCTGGGGTTATTACTACCACAGCCAGGTTTACAAAAGCATATCTCACATGTGCATAACTACGATAATATAGGAAAAATCACACACCTAGACACCTCTATCTGTTCCAATGACTGCTAATTGACCTCATGCAACTAACCAAGGTTGGTAGTATGCTCTTGTGTATGTTGATCTGTTCTCAGGGTGGCCGGAAGCTCTCCTGATGCGTGAAGGAAACTTCTACAGAAGAATTAAAATTAGTGAAATTTCTGTAGATTTGGCATAACAGAGGTAATTAAAATTCAGCAAGGTATGCAAAGGATAGACAATCTATACCTAATTTAAAATAACCAACACAATAGAGTGAAGTAAAGAATTGACTAAAGGGAATAGGGCCTCTTAGTCTTCTCCAAAAGACAAAGGTCTCTATTGCTTGAAATATATATATACCAGAAGGGAGGGCCCCAACAAAGTATTTCCATGCTAAAAGCTATCCCAATATGGGAAGGTGAGATCACAGAGATGCGTCACAGAACAAAAATACTAGAGGATAAATAATGACAAGATAATTATAAGTAAATCCAATTGTATAGCATTTGCCACTGCCAGTTCTAACGAATACATCATTTAAACTTTCTGATGACCCAAAAAGACTCACAACATACTGTGTATGTTAGCTATGTGAAGGGCTTCGTATGAGCCCATTTATTATCTATGTATTGTTTTTTTTAAAGTTGCGCCCACCAGTCATAACATACTGGGTAACCCCATGAGTAGGAGAACAATCCTTGTTTCCAGGAAACTGGTAAGGTGAAACATGAAGCTCAAACTTAGATTGCTAAGTAAACTGGGCCGAGGAGTAAGCTAAATGTAGCTCATTGGTGTAAAGAGAAGACTGCTCCCTAGATCCAAGAATGTATATAGATGATATTCGAATTCCAAGAGATATCTCTGATAAGTTTAAAGCAGGAAACTTAATAACTGCAAAGCTGGAATTAGTTCTCGATTGGTCAACATATTGACTATTGATATTTTGACTTAAAGATTAGATAAATATAGACATGTCCTTAGTATAAAAAGGAGGGGTTAAGAATTTGGATTTTATCATTGTTTTTTTTATTTCCATAATATAGTCCAATATTGGAGCATTCTCACCATGATTCAGAGAACTCGCAGGAAACTCCAGCATTGATGATATTTTTACCCACCAGTTGGAGTTTTGGCTGAGAAATTGGAGCAGTATGGTCCAGTCTTTTCATCTCGTCAGCCGTCGTGACAGCATCACAAGTCACCTGTTGTTACTGTATTGCTAACTTACTGTAATAAGGACTTACATAACGACTGATTGACACATCTATCACTAAGACAATGTATGTGGAAATGCAATCTACACTCCATCATGGAGACTACGACGATGATGAAGGGGAAAGAATGTTGTGAGAATAAAATATGAGGTTCTCTCACTCTGGGGAATTCAGTGAAGAAACATAATCTGAAGTCTGACAATGGTCTTTTACCATTGAAGTACGTAGGGTGAGGAGAGGCTCATATTTGTTCTCAAAAGGAGGGATTGATAGGGATGAACCCAATATACTCTCATCCATACATATCTTGAGGCCCTTATAAAGAACCTCTTTGTCTTAAATTCACTTATAAAAATAAAGCCTCACAAGGTACAGTCAATGCAGGTGACCAGAAAGAACCTTGGCCAGTTATTAATACTCTTAATTACAGGACTTCTGACTAGTATCAGTGAATAATGACCATTAAGATAGCTTGTGCCAGCTCGCACCTGGCACTTAATGGGAAAATCAATAATGGACTATATTCACCCTGATATGCCCTGCAAACTAGAACATATGATAATTATTAAATATAGTTAAATGAAAACTGACCAATTGTTATAGTATTTCCTAATGGTTCAATGAAACTATCCAATAATTGTAAGACAGCTTAACATGTAAACGCCCTTCTTTTGGGTATATAAGACGATGTCATGCACCAATAAAGCAGAGTTTTATTCAGAGAACCAGGGTGAGTTCTTGTCTGAAATTCTCGGCGAGCTCGTCATCATCCTGAATTTGGCTCCTCTCCAATATACTGAATTGTCCCCATTGAGGACAACCCTAACAATATATATGTAATAGGAGAGGAGGTGGTGTATGTGTATATATATGTAATAGGAGGGGAGGTGGTGTATGTGTATATATATGTAATAGGAGGGGAGGTGGTGTATGTGTATATATATGTAATAGGAGGGGAGGTGGTGTATGTGTATATATGTAATAGGAGGGGAGGTGGTGTATGTGTATATATATGTAATAGGAGGGGAGGTGGTGTATGTGTATATATATGTAATAGGAGAGGAGGTGGTGTATGTGTATATATGTAATAGGAGAGGAGGTGGTGTATGTGTATATATGTAATAGGAGGGGAGGTGGTGTATGTGTATATAATGTAATAGGAGAGGAGGTGGTGTATGTGTATATATATGTAATAGGAGGGGAGGTGGTGTATGTGTATATATGTAATAGGAGAGGAGGTGGTGTATGTGTATATATGTAATAGGAGAGGAGGTGGTGTATGTGTATATATATGTAATAGGAGAGGAGGTGGTGTATGTGTATATATGTAATAGGAGAGGAGGTGGTGTATGTGTATATATGTAATAGGAGGGGAGGTGGTGTATGTGTATATATGTAATAGGAGGGGAGGTGGTGTATGTGTATATATGTAATAGGAGGGGAGGTGGTGTATGTGTATATATATGTAATAGGAGGGGAGGTGGTGTATGTGTATATATGTAATAGGAGGGGAGGTGGTGTATGTGTATATATATGTAATAGGAGGGGAGGTGGTGTATGTGTATATATATGTAATAGGAGGGGAGGTGGTGTATGTGGTATATATGTAATAGGAGGGGAGGTGGTGTATGTGTATATATGTAATAGGAGGGGAGGTGGTGTATGTGTATATATGTAATAGGAGGGGAGGTGGTGTATGTGTATATATATGTAATAGGAGGGGAGGTGGTGTATGTGTATATATATATGTAATAGGAGAGGAGGTGGTGTATGTGTATATATGTAATAGGAGGGGAGGTGGTGTATGTGTATATATATGTAATAGGAGGGGAGGTGGTGTATGTGTATATATATGTAATAGGAGGGAGGTGGTGTATGTGTATATATGTAATAGGAGGGGAGGTGGTGTATGTGTATATATGTAATAGGAGGGGAGGTGGTGTATGTGTATATATGTAATAGGAGGGAGGTGGTGTATGTGTATATATATATGTAATAGGAGGGGAGGTGGTGTATGTGTATATATGTAAGAGGAGGGGAGTTGGTGTATGGTTATATATGTAATAGGAGAGGAGGTGGTGATGTTATATATGTAATAGGAGAGGAGGTGGTGTATGTGTATATATATGTAATAGGAGGGGAGGTGGTGTTGTATATAGAGGGGAGGTGGTGTATGTGTATATATGTAATAGGAGAGGAGGTGGTGTATGTGTATATATGCAGGAGGAGGGAGGTGGAGGGGTGATATATGGATGGAGGGGTGGGGTGGATACTAAGGAGGATCGGTGGAGGGGGCGGGGTGTCAACCTCGGGTGGTTGTGT